>NC_136005.1:9047503-9347503 GCF_048128805.1 Centroberyx gerrardi
GGAATTGTAGGAATTGTATTGGATGGTAAGATGTTTTGAGCCTTTTTGCCTTTACCCCAGCAGATGGAGACACAATCTCAAGCTTGCAGGATAAATCTGCTAACTTTTCCTGTCGTGTGAAATACCTACTTAGTTTTTAACACACAGTCCAACTCCAGATCTTGCACTAGCTGCAGAACTGTCAAAAATTCAACAGCTTCAGTTTTCCAGTTCTTCCCCAGGCTGAGGTAAGTAATCAAATCTGCCACCAGATGTGATTGCTCTCTTTAACCCGGTGAGACAGCTTGTGTGTGTGTGTGTGTGTGTGTGTGTGTGTGTACCCATAATGCTCTTCACTAATTATAGCTGTGTGTCCCATGATGGATCAGCATGTTTGCTTTTCTGGGAGGATCGCTCTGTTCCTTGTGAACACTTTATAAATGCCTGACTGTCTCTGCTTCCCTTTAATATCGTCATTGTCTTTACTTAAGACAAAAAAAGTGCCTCTTAGATCTCTATTACACCATCATACATCAAGGTGATAGACACAGCTTGAAACTTACCAAAGATAAATGAGGCAAAATTTGGATAAAAAAGTAAAGTAGGATCATTTTTGGAGGCCAAGGTCATGAAATAGTTTATTTACACTTTTTTAAAAGCATTCTGCTCCCTCTGTCTTTCTAAAAAACAGTGTGTGGTGAGCAGAGACATGTAGGCCTACACCCATCCAGTCTAGGTTTTGAGTTGAGTGTGAACTAGGAGAAGATAAAGGTAAAACCCACACACTATTAACAAAGATCCATATTGCATTCACACATTGGCTTTTTGATTTGTCACAATAAATTGGGGGGAAAAGCAGCTATGATTGTGTGGGTTTTACTAGTCTTCTAATATTATGTGTGGTTGAACAGGGCGAAACGTCCAGGATCTGAATGTTTGCCAGTTCACGTGATGCTTGTAGATTTCATCTTTCAGATCAAGATAAAGTTTTTCCGTATGAAGCAACAGCCGCTGCAAATAAACAGCTGGCCTGAGAGTTTCTAAGGGAGTAAAACAGCAGATGAAAGTTTGAGGGAAGCAGAAGAAGAGTTATTGAAGTCAATGGGACTGAAGGGGAATGAATGTAAATCGTGTCTTGTGTCACAATCTCTGATGAGAAAGTAGAAAAGTTGTTCAGATGTTAGTCACAATGAAATGACTTTTTGGCTTTTTTTTTTTTTTTTTTCCTCATTCTATCAATCAATCCAAACACCTATTTGACAATTTATGCCAAAAAAAGACCCTAAAAAATATTTTATTGTACTTGTATATCAAAATCTCATTACTTTTACTTCCTGGAAAACAGAAATATTTATTGGTGACAGGAGGCATATATAAAAATTTGGACGGTCCCGCCCCTCCGCACCTCCCATCAAATAAAACTGCAGTATCCCATTGGTTTACACTTTCGAATGATCTCTCCCCAACATCCTGTTTCAACAGGAAGTACATCACATTAATAAAGGTCCCATATTGTGAAAAACACGTTTTTCTTTGCCCATACACATATACTTTAGTCATCCTTCAACCTAACAACCTGGAGTATGTAACAAGAGAATGCCTCTGCATTGTTGCCATAGCCTCCTTCCTGGGAAAACATGTGCTTCTACGAGCCGTTTTGATTTGGCTCCCCATGCGTCATCACAAGGGGAGCGATTTGCATACGCCGACCATGACGCCGACCTCCAAAGTGGATAACCACGCCCACTCCCCTCTGCTGCTCTCTACGCCGTCGGCCACCATTGTTTTACTTCACTACTACAGCTTGGAAGATGTCGAAAGCAAGAGCAAAGCACGCTAAATGTTCCGTTGTTGGCTGCAAGTCTGAACACAAAGCTCTACATTCCCTCCCAGCATCGGAGGATAAAAAGAAAGTGTGGTTGAAATTTATTTTTGACAATAACGTTCCGACTACAGTTAGTCCAAATTTATATGTTTGTGCTAATCACTTTGTCTCGGACTGCTTCGTAAACGAGGGTCAGTACAACGCAGGATTTGCATCAAAACTGCTCCTGAAAGATGGATCTATCCCAACTGGATGTGGCCCAACAGCAAACGTGCAATCGGTAAGTGTCGCCACTTTGTGATAATATTTACAGTACAGTCCGCTGGGCTTGAGAACATGTCGCGGTTTGCTAACGTGTAAAGTTATGTTCCATTAGCTTGTTAGCGACATGGTTTTTATAGTCTATGGTGCTCTGTTGCTAAATCAGTTGCCTTGTATGGAGAGACGTGTCCGCTAACATATCTTGAAAATGAAAAATGGATACGGTAGTTTATGGTATTTCAGTCCGACTAGCATCAGGTAGCGATTTACGGTAGCCTCAGTCCCGATGAGAAGGAGTTTGATGTGGGCCTGTGAATATGAGGAAGCCTTTTGTGTTGGCCACAACGACAACAATTAGCAATTGGGACAAACACATGTGCAGCCAGAGTCGGTGGTTCCTCAGCCGTCGATTGGACAAAACAAGCACCTCGTCTCGTTGACCCGGCGCCGATAGGACAAACCTACTGTCATCAAGGTTAGGGGCTAGTGCCGCCAGCAGCTAGCTAATCTAGCGTTAGCTAAGGTTAGCTCCTCTTTCACTTTGCGGACACATCTCCTTAAACGAGACAACCGCACCTGTAACGTGGCAAAACTCAAAAAGTACTTTGTTCATCGGGACTCTTGTAACGCCAAATGAATGGAAGGGAGTTACTGGCTGACCAGATGTAACAATTCACATAATCAGCTGGGATTGTGGCAAAACATAACTAGAATACATGAACACCGACACAATAACAAATACTACCTTTCTGGAGGTTATAATGTCCTCTGTTTCTTGAGACTGTGTTGGAGACATTTAGACTCAACTACATAGTAATTATTGAGGCTGTAGGTAGTATTGGACTGCAGTACATTGTTAGGTGTTACTTTTGATTTTGTCCACAGCCAATGTATTACTCATGATGCAATATTGTATAAAATATTTGAGATAATTGGTTGCATTAAACATTTCTATTCCCTGCTGTTAGGCCAGCACATCTCAGCCATTCCCAAAGGTACAACATGTTGGCTGCCAGACTGACCCCCCAGCGACAGTGACGGTTGGCACACAGCTGTCACTGAAAACTCTGCGGCATCACATCAGAAGTACAGGTTAGTGGTCTGGCAGACAAGGTCATATGTTGAATACACCAGTTATTGTCTTCAGAATGTTTTACAGGGATGAGTCATTGCAGCTCAGACATGAAAAGTCAGTTAATTTTTCATTGCTTCATATTGCACAATCTGACATCACTGACAGGATTTTCAAAATCTGCTTATGTGCATACAAGGTACCCAAGCAGCAGCATCCTGCAGAGATTTCGGAGTTGGGACTTCCACTGTCCCCTTTGTTACTCCACAAGCTAGCCTGACCTCCCCACCTATCAAGAGACCATCCAAGAGACGCTGTTTTGACCTGATGGAGGAGGATGAGGAGGACCCTGGGTCAGCTGAGCCGACCGCCTGAGAAAACTTTCAGTATGTTTACCAACACACATTTTTCTTGCACACACAAAACTGTGTAAATATAAAAAATAAATGCATATACAAATGATATAACAAAGTATAAACTATAGTATATAATAATCTATAAATCAAAATTGCACATTATGCTATTTGCCAGTGTTGTGTTTTTTGTTACTCCACAGATTACACGTTGATGAGTTGATGGACCTGCTTTGATCACGTCCTCCAGGACCCTGCACCATATGTGAGCCAGGTTTTGAAGATCCCCATCGCAGAAGACCTGTGCCCTCAGTCTGACAGGCCAGCCAAGGAGGACGTCATTGCAGCTACGTGTCTCGGTTCAGTCAAGAGACCCTCTGAACCCAATGCAGCTGGCAGCATCAGGGAAGTCACAGCATCTGCACAGCACCACACACACTGGTATCACTACTCTGACCCTGCGAACTAGAAAGCTCCAGCACCAGCTGACAAAGGATCTGTAGGCTAGATACCTGTAACCACTGAGAAGTCCAAGTAAACACAGACTGTGAATACATTTCATTTGAATACTTAGTCTCTTCTTCCTTTGTTTTGGTTAACTGGCATTATGTTTTTACATTTTACTTTTTTATGCCGTTTCTATAATATAATTTTATTCTGTATGAACAGTCAGTGTTGTGGTTACACAACACTGACTGTTTCACATGTAATTTACATGGGCGTGTAAAGGAAAAAAAATAAATAATCCCACACACTGTCTACACTTACATGGTGCTTTATTACATTTCAATGAGTGAAATGTAATAAAGCACCATGCAAGTGTAGACAGTGTGTAGGATTATATTACTTTTTCACTAACTTTTTTGTCCTACGCACCTGTCAAAAGACTTTTAGGTGTGCTAAAGTTGTTTTTCTACATGAATCTGTATGTACAGTATTATCCAAAATCACATTGGCCATATTATTATTTGGCAATTAATACACTGAATGCATAAAAGATACTTACCGCTCTATACCTCTAAGCTGTAAGGGCCCATAGTCTGCTTTATAAATGTTCATTGCATTCTGTAGTGAGAACACATTCAAACAAACAGGCTCAAGACTAGGATGATCCATCATGCATGTAGGTGGATCCTGAAGCTGCTTCATTCTTCTGGTAACCTAAGGAATAAGAAAGGGTAACTGTTATTGAATTTTGCGAGGTTTATAATTACGTTTATATTATATGTTATAGTAGATGTGAGTACTGTACAAACAAATGTAACTTAGGACATAAACATTGAAGGTGTCAACTCCAAAACTGGTAAGATGTTCAGTGTTATGTACAGGGAGAATGACCATGGGACCATGGGCATCCATGAGATGCAATGTTTGAATATTTCAGCTATAGTTGTACATAATGTTAGATCTCAAACTGTTGAGCTATAGCTGAATAACACTGGCATGAGTTAAGACAGTCATATGTCCAAGACGGTAGGTAGCATGGGACATAACCATATGGTTTGCCGGTGTTGTGACAATATTTGTATCCTCTGAAGATGATTTTTTCTTCACATCAATTTGATGTCATTGAATGTAATAACTACATAATGTCTGGTGTGGATTTGTCTCCTATCGCTGGCCAGTACAACGGCAATTGTAAGACATTTCATGGAATAACATTACAGTAGTTATCAAAGTAGCCAGACCTATGCCTACTGTGTTGACGAACTTACTAGACAACCTCAAACCACCGGCGCCGGTGAACGTCAGGCTAAAAATAAATCAAATAAACCATACGGTATAGTTATCGTATAATGACAAAACAATAACACACACTCACAAAGTGAGACACTCTGGCAGGTAACATTAGATATCATTTTTACGGGATACAAATTTGTCCGCTATGGCTAGCCAGCAAGACACCATAGCCAACACAACCACATACACATGCACAGTGAGAGAGCACCAACAACACAATAAAATTTCAACCTACCAGTCAGAGACATCCTGCTGTAACCGTGTCTGTAAAACTTCGGCAGCTGCCTCCTCTTGTTCGGTTGTCAGATTCCAGCTCAAACGTGTACAGACTTACATGTTCTGTCACGGAGTATTGTTTTGCTGCGGCTGCCATGTTAGTTTTGGAGTTTTCTGCTTCTGCACCATACCCTACCCCCTCAGGTGGCCAATCAGAGCAGTGCCTCATTATCATAGCATCCCGCCCACTCAGAACAGCGCACGGGAGAAACTGAGAGGCTGGTGAGGCACCACAGAGGCTGGATTGGTGTGTTTTTTTGCAACAAAATTCAAAACCTTGTTTTAAAGACCACTGGGAAATGTTTTAAACTGCTAAAAAGAGTATAATATGGGACCTTTAAGGAGGCAAGATGCTCTCAAAATGTGGTTTCATTGTGGCTTTAAAGGAAAGGAATGAGCAGTATCACTGGGGTTATCAAGTGGACACTTTCATCACAGATGTCTGATGGTAAGCAGACATAAAGTATATTCGGCTTCAAACATCCTGAAATATGAATTGTATCAACAAAAAAGGGCTAATGGGTGGGATCAGATCAGAAACCCCACAGTAGCAACAAGCCTTTAGGCTGTGCAACCCAATTCACTGATTAGACACCACAAGCCACCATAAGACAATAACAGTGTTTATGAGATGTTTATCCCTTCATTGGACCTCAGCAGACTTCCTTTCTTTGACAACACTGAGTTTCCAGCTGTTTCTAATAGAAGCCAACACCGTGAATCCCTAACTCCCTCAATAACCAGGTAATTGATGACACCACAAATCCCAGCCTTGCTGCCCAGCTGCAGCCTCTAACTCTATATATCTAAGCTACATCCCTTCATAATAATAAGTTTGTTTACAATAATAACTTTATTTATATAGCAGGAGTTACATAGTGCTTCAGAAGAGAAAAGACAGCTGGAATAGACATAAAAGAGATAACACTTAAAAAAGATACATGGAATAAAACACTGCAGCCTATTAACCATAAAACAACACAATCAACGTATAGGAGAAAAAATAAAAAATTCAAAACAATTTAAAAACATGGACAGTGTAAAATCAAGTAGTTTAAGTAAAAGCAAATCTGAAAAAGTGAGTTTTGAAAAGACGTTTGGAAGACGCCACAGAGGTGGCAGATCGTTATGGCGAAAGCACGGTTGCCCATAGTTTCTAATCGTGATTGTGGACCGACCAGGTGCGTCCTGCCTGAGGATATTGGGCTCATAGAGGATCAAAAGCTCTGTAATATAACCAGCAAATAAGGCCAGCAAGTGCCTTAAATGTTAATAAAATCTTAAAATCAATCCCAAAACGTACTGGAAGTCAATGAAGGGCAGCTAAGACAGGAGTAATATGTTCTCTCTTCTTGGACCGAGTGAGGAGTCTGGCTGCAGCATTCTGCACTAACTACAGTCTAGAAATACTCTGTTGGCTTGAACAAGTGTACAATGAATTGCAGTAATCAAGGCAAGATGTGACGAAAGCATGAAAAACTGTTTTCAGGTTCTTGAACGATCTAATGCCCTATTTCATCCTGTCCCTTCATATTCATTGTCTACCATATTTCTCCACAGCACAGTACGTTCTGCAAAGTAAACAACCTAATAAATTTAGGAGCAAAACAGCAGGTCAGACCTTAAGTTAGTGCTGACGAGTCTCTCTGGTGAGACTGTAAATTATTCAACCACATCTGCTCACATTTTTGCTCACAAACCTCTGGCCTCACCTAGCTTCCCTAACTTCTATTCTGATATGTCTTCCTCACTTTGTTCTATTTCATGGACAAAGGCAGATTAGAGCATGGGATTCACTTCAGGGAGACGAGGAGTTGATAGTCACTGTCCACTTATTCTCAGTTGTTACTGCTAGATAATTGGGTGCTGAAGTGTATTGACCTTAGGATGGAATCACTTTGCATCCAGATAAGATAGGTCCGATTTTTGCTGTGTCTGAACAAAAGGGAGATGTGGGATCTTTGCCCAGCCAAGAGTAAAAATTTGAGGTGATGGCTAACCCAGCCTGCCCCCAAAACCTTAGAGGACTTCCTCCTCGCTGAACTGTCCCCTTTCATCCATTGTGCCATCTTGGCTTGATAAATAGCTTTGACACATTTTGCAACATATTGCCTCCATTACCAATTTCCAGAAAGAGAAATCTTTGGGTCAGGGCGACAGCAGCTGAGAGAGAGAGGGAGAGGGGGAAAGAAATGATGGCAGAGACAAGATGAGGGAGGACAGAGGAGAGTACGTTTGCTACCTGTGAATCTGGAGATAGGGCTGTTTTTTGTGATTAGACAGATATGCGAAGGAAGGCGAGACTGCTGCTGGCATGAGTGGCAAAAGAGCCGGCATTATGAGCTATTTTCCCATCTCGCTCAATCTACTCCAGTCTCCCATCCGAGCCCCGCTGAGGCAGTCGGTCTATTAAAGCAGCTCCGTTTCATGCAGGCAACAAAAGAATGTGATTACGCTCCCATGCCTGTGCTTACTTTACATTGTCACCTGCCGGTTCCCTGCCCATCATCACAGCGCACGCCAGAGACAGCACCCCTCTTTCAGGTGCAATGTCACCTATTCAGAAGTTTCCTTGAGGAGGAACCTTGTTAGCTGCTATTAGGCCTCATAAGAAACCTGTATCTTAGAAGAGAGAGAGCGCTCCATTACAGCTTTGGGACGGCAAGATATTCTGGTTTCACGATGAGAGCGATCACTCCATGAATTCAGTGTTTACAGGCATTCTTTTAAAACAGTTGATCATGAATTAAAACTATTCAGTCAGACTTGTTTTGCTGTGCAATCTATAATAATACAGTTTATTTGTATTGCACCTTTCATACATAAAATGCAGCTCAAAGTGCGTCACAATTTAGCAGTTAATTGAAAACATAAAAAGAGAGACAGTGTAAAAAGAAAAATTACAGATAAAATAAATAACAACTAGTACATTCTTTTGTTGCCTGCATGAAACTGGTAACAACTAGTGATAAAAGAGCAATAAAACAATTTAATTAAAAATAAAGGGAAGGTGGTACAAATAAATAGTAAATAATCTTCTTTTCCCTATTGGTGTATCACATCAAATGATGGGCAATCTGTTTTGGCTTGTCTTATGTTACCTAAAGACCTTATAGACCTCCCAATGACACAAACTACCTGTTAGGTCGCATTATTAACAACTCTTCCTGAGCATGCTGTCTCCATGGAAACAAACATTTTGTGGTTTTGTATCCAATCAACTGTCTGATCAGTGTGTGGAGCCAGAATTACAGGGTCAGATTGCCTTTGGAAGTGATCAGGAACGTCTGAAGGGTAACATACAGGGAATTTTAATCAAGCTACAAAGTCCCAACTCTCTGACTGGAATTTACCCACAGAAATATTTACGGTGTTATTGGCAAAGGGGCTGAGTCGTCTACTGTTGATTGGTGAAATCGGTGGAATTTATACTCATTAACATGCAACAAACATGGAGAGAAAGGGACAGAAACAAACAAATAAGCGTATTGTGGAGATTATTGGGTTCACCAAGATAAGGAAGGGTTTATCATTAAGAAAGGCCATTAGTCTATATGAATTGACCTTGTGAATTTTTAATAAAGTAAATGTATTTATTAATGATTTCACATTATGTCCCAAAATTTAAAATTAAAGCTCATTTGAAAGTGTTCAGTATTCATTGTGACTTTCTTGATCAAGCAACAAACGTTGACTGCTCTTAAGTAATGGACAGTTCAAAGACTGTTACTGGTAACTATTACTAACATATTAGGCTAAATCAAACTTTTCCCATACCTAATAAAATAGGTAATATGTATTAATACCAGAGTAAACAAGTCATGAAAAACATACAGCATATGCAGTCTTTTCCTCTTGTTTACATTTCCAGTTGCATATTCTGAGGTTTGGCTCTGGCTTGACCCTGGTTCTGACTAATGGCTTTAATGATGATCTGAATCTTACATCTCCTACCACTTAGCTGTGATTGCTCACAGAAAAAGCAAAGCGTGAGAGTGAGGAGAAAGTTTGAGACCGTCTGCTGTTGAACAAGGCATTGTAAAAGAAATTGAGTTTTAGAGGACGAATATATGTCAGTGGTTCTGCAAGATGTTTCAGCGTGATGAGGCGTTCAAAACCTGTGAGTCTCTGCAATTAGTGCTTCAGGGTGCAGTGATAATTAGGATGTGGATCATTTAAGTAAAAAGAGATTACTGTCTGTGTGTGTGTGTGTGTTATCAAGCACAGGTTCATCCCAACTTTTAGGGAATATCCTGTTGTAATGACCATTCACTCTACTGTCCCATATAACAAGAAACAGGAGATGAGGAGTTTGTAACACCTCTTACTGTGTGATATCACACTAATGTGCAGCAACATGGAGGATGAAATGGAGAAGATGGAAAGAGCGACTGCGAGTTTCTGGGCTTGAGAAAAATACACTTTCTAGTGTGCAACTGACTGAAAAATACTACGACTACATAAAGCTCATTTGGATTTATGGATGGATGAATTGTGTGAGTCCACAAAGTCAGTTTGCCGTTCATTATCAGTGAAATAGTTTAAGGCTTTTCAACCATTATCTGGTGTCTAGCTTTGGGAGAGATTTGTTTATGTTCATAAATACTGATCTGCTCTAAAAATAACATGCATAGAGTCTTAGATTTGAGTGATATTCACTTAATTTGACTCTTCAGGTTGTTTGATTCAGCGAGATCCAATCGCCTGGCGCCAGGGCCAAAATTTAGAAACTATTTTGTTAGGCTGCTCCAAGCATCAGGCTGACGTCAGAGACAGTATCAATCATTATTATGTTGACCTCAGTGACTAGATTGGGCGTAATAAGGCTGACCTGGTTTCTGATTCTCCCCTCTTGGGAAGCTAAAAAGCTCTGTAATGCCCAACTTGCTGCTTCTGTCTGCTATGTTCTACATCCAGCCCTTTTTCATTCCTAATTTTTTTTTCACAATTAATTATTTTGGTGAAAGAAGAGGCTCCTCTCATTGCTGGAAAGACCTGTGGAGTATGGAGGCAACCTGGCTTCCTTGTCAGAGCAACTTACTGTATGATGTACAACCATGAAACCCTCACCTATCCTCTCTGCTCAGACACAGCGACGCTCAGACATAAAAGTAAGAAAAATAAGTTGTTCCCATAGTCAGTGCACTTGGCTGTGTAACCAAGCACTTAACCTGTCCGTTGTGTTTGGATCAAATTTGACCCATTTCCCTCCTTATTTTGTCATAAATAATGTTTCTTTCATCTGACTGGCATAAGGCTTCATGAAATCCTCAAAACACAAACAATTAGTGGTCACTCCCTTCAGTGAAGTTTGAGTGTTCCTTGAATTGTTCTACAACTTTGGTGTTTTGGGTCAAATTTGTCCCGCCATGGCACTATATTGCAGTGGATGTTGTGATTTTTGACAAAAGCATGGTTTCCTCTTCTAGAAAGCCCAGTTGTTTTTGGAGGTTCAGTATCTTGGTTAACATCTGAAAATAGTCTCATTACAGTTCAGATACTGACTATATTATCCTTCCTCACAGGAGCTGGAAGCCCTTTGCTTCCAAAATACTGCTGTCTGAATGGTGTAAATTGCCTTTAATCACCTCAGTAAAAAGAGCTGACTCTGTAAGACCTTTGGAAATTCATACTGTACCTACTGACCGCCAAGGAGCAAATTGTTCCTTACAGTTTAAACTGAGAACTCTCTCTCTTCTCATAATTGGAAGTCCTTGCAGCAGAAAAACAGACAGAATCGATAATAAGGGATCAACAGCCACTGGCAAACTCTCATTTAGGAAGGAAATGAATAACCATTTACAACTAATGGACTGATAAACCAGCATCTGTTATGGAAATGAAGTGTTCTGCCCACATCCTTTTAGCTGATTGCCTGATCACAATGCCCCTATGTTTTTTATTTTCTTGTGCATTTCATGTTGCATTTTTCAATCTACTGTGTTCAAAATGAATGTAGCGTACAGTAGTAACAGTCTGCTGTCCGAAGTAAACAGAAGGTGTAACTTATAAGCCAAACTGTCAAAATTGATCAAATAAAAGGAAATTGCTTTGACCACAGTCCAGCAATCTGTCAAGCCCAATCCATCTTGTGAACATAATATTGTCTTGGTGTTATGAAAGTTTATATAACTAACTGTTCTAGCTGGTCATCATGTCTGGGAAGTGTGAGCAGACCAATGTCACATATATTTTACTCATGTCCCATTACATATTATGAGATTCCCAGAATTGGACAACAGTTTAAATTGGTCTGGTAATATTTTGATATCAACTGTACACTCCTTGTAATCATCAACAAGGTCTTGTGCTGGGACTCAAAAGAAGTATTAATGTTATATTTTCATTTCAAGTTCTTTGGTAGTTGAAGATAAGCATTTAATAATCACTTTTTCCACCTTTTTTTTTTAATTTTAAGAGTTTGTTCCAAAATGAAATATCCAACATTTGATAGAATTGTCACATTGTGATTGATAGCATCAAATTGTAATACTTAAATATAGCAGGCAACTTAAGTCCTTGGATGGCAAAATCTAACTTTTACAAACTGGACCCTCCATGTTTTACAGATATTGAATGATGAACTTTAATGATTTTATTTCTAAAATGGATAGAAAATGTTTTGTAAGTTGTAGTTTCGCTTATTTAGCTTATTTAGCTGCATACTCTTTTGAAGAAGAAAAAGTGCATCATTCAGCATGGCTAAAACAAACTGACATATCTATTATAAACAGTTGAATCACAGTTGACACACACTTGTGTTTCCAGCACTGATGTCTCATGGAGAGCTGATGCTTGTTGATGATCACTATTCAGTAACAAAGCCAGCAGTTTGCCAAACAGACAAGGGTAAAGGGGAATAGGAGGCTCATTATCCATAAATAAACAAATATGTGGAGAGCATCACAATAACGACACCAGATGTTTTCCTTCAAGGTTTTTAGAGCAGAATTTATCAAAAGATCATCAGAATAAAACCTAACCTTTATATTCCATAAGCCATTCACATGTGGAAATATCCCACTAAGCACTAGTCTATGCTTTGGCTCATATAGCACAGGGTCCCATATAACACAGAATTGCAGTAAATACATAAAAACAATGCATAAATAGCTGTAGCATCTGTAAATAGAGAAGTCCATTACAAGTTACAAGATAATGCTTTATTTTTGTCATACACCCCAGAAGACGTAGTCTAAAATGACATCTAAACTTTCACTTTTAACCCTGTGTAGCCTATTTTTAGCCTAGATGTCTATATTTAGACTTGTTTTGAACGGCTAATCAATGTAAAATCGCTCAGTGGATAGGTAACCCCTTTGAGTAATTTGCCCATGAAAGTAAGAGTAGGCTATATACTGAATGTCAAAGTTAGGGTGATCGAGGGTAATTATTCCAGGAATTAAGTGCATGCAAATTTTGGCAACAGCTTATCACCATTCTTTTCCATTCCATCACCTTTTGATGTCAAGATGCCTCCAGAGACTAAGTAAAGAAAAACAGACATGCCTACCTGTTGCTGCTTTTTACATCATACAACAAAGACTTTTGAATCACTTCAGTAGTGTGTACAGCCTCTTGGGAGGTAGGATTGATGCTGGAGAGACTGCAGCAGAGCAACAGGCTGAAGCTCGGCTGCGCGCTCACATTAGACTTGGCAGCAGCTGAGCAGACGGCAGGAGAAGTGGCTCATGCTGCTGACAGGAACATTGAGGAGAGCAGTTGTGGGACAGTGAGTGACATTTACTGCCGGGTTGACAAGACGTCGCTGTATTTTAATGGCAATAATACAATCCGGAGAGGGAAGAGGCTGCTGACTTATGGCGAGCTGTTTGAGAGAGGAGCAAACCTGAGGTAAGGAACTGTCGATAGAGAGATATTTTTAGATATAGAAGGATAGATATTTTTAATTGTTCACTATGAATAAAAAAAAAAAAAGTCATTGGGAAAAGTAAGTTGATATATGATGCAGGCTTACTTGATGACCAAATCTGTTGGTCATCCCATCCAAACATGTTCTTCCATATTTGGATAGGGTTTCTCCCGTGACTCACCGTTGTTAGAAAATAGCGTTCATGTTTCTTTGCTAGTAGACCTGATGCTCGAAAACAGTTATTATAAATGTAGGAGGATAATAAATACTATGATAAAGGGCATCTATACTCAAAAATGCAAAGCTGTCCTTGCTAAGATGTTGTAAACATGTAGTCTGTGATAAAGTATTTTGTAAGAGTGCCTGACTAAACTGAGTCCACTGGATAAGGGCAGACAAATAAAGCATTTACTTGAGCATTTATATGAAATTCTGTTTGAAGTGAACACATTTACAAGTGAAATTTACAAGAATGAAGATCCAGACTTTACTAAGCCAATGAAAGCAATTACTATAGCCTAAGATCAAAGTTTGTTCAGAATCAACATATTTACAAGCGAAACACCAATCACATTTTCCCTTCACACACTTCCTCAGATTTCACTTTCACTATGTCAGCCAATGGGAGCTCAGAGACGGGCTGCCTGTCAGAGGTCAGGGCCACCAACACCACCTGCAGCCAGAAGGAGCTGTCTATCACAGCCTCCGCCATCTCCATGACCGTGGGCATCCTCTCCAACAGCCTGGCCCTCTTCATCCTGGTCAAGTCTTACCGCCGCATCCGCCTCAAGTCCAAGGCCTCCTTCCTGCTGTTCGCCAGCGGCCTGGTGGTCACAGACCTGCTGGGCCACCTCATCAACGGCTCCCTGGTGCTTTTTGTCTACAGCTCCCACAAGAAATGGGAGACCTTCGACCCCCACCACATCGTGTGCAGCCTCTTCGGGACGTGCATGGTGTTCTTCGGCCTGAGCCCCCTGTTCCTGGGAAGCGCCATGGCGGTGGAGCGCTGCATCGGCATCACCAGGCCGTTCTTCCACTCCACCGCTGTGGTGACCCGCCACATGAGGAGGCTGCTGGGCCTCACCTGGCTGCTGGCGGCCATGGTGGCCGTCCTGCCCGTGCTGCTGTGGAGGCCCTACCAGGTTCAGAGCTCCCGGAGCTGGTGCTTCTTCCACATGGAGGAGCCCAGAGACTGGCTGGATGTGCTCCTGCCTCTGCTGTTCTCCATGCTGGGTCTACTGGCTCTACTGCTCTCTATTGTGTGTAATGCTCTGACCAGCTGCACTCTGCTGCAGTCCAGACTCCGCCGCAAGCATCACTGCAGAGGCACTGCCTACCACTTGGAGATGATCTGCCAGCTCCTGGCCATAATGCTGGTGTCCTGCGTGTGCTGGGGCCCTTTACTGGTAAGACTTCCTTTACATCAGCACAAGTGGTGGAAAGAGTACTAGAATGTCCTACTCAAGTAGAAGTACCGTTTCTTTGCTGATAATTTACTTAAGTAGAAGTAAAAGTACTGGTGTTAAAATCTACTAAAAGTAAAAAGTAGCTCATTTAAAATGTACTCAGAGTGAAAGAGTTACTTGACGTGATTTTTCCCATGCACTTCTAAATGGATGAGAGTACTCAGTTCAAACTAGATTCTTTTAATTGGAAAATTTGGAAATAACAAAATAAAGTGCACAAACAAAGTAAAGCCAGATTACTCTTCTCTGCTGACTTACCGTTTGCTGTGAATGGCTCCACAATTGGCCAATTATCGATGGTCCAGTTTCTGTTGCTTGTACCCTGTACTCTGGAATGGATGTGATGTAAAGTGTAGCTAAGCACAATACTTCGGTGAAAACTTACTTGAGTAAAAGTAAAATTACTGACTTTGAAATACAGCTACTCAGTTATTAGCTACTACCCTTCCTGGTAAGACTTCCTCCCTTTACTTCAGCAGACCCTCAACTCTGGTACAAGGAAACTACAGAGAACAGGCTGATGCTGACAGTTGTTCAGATGTGTTGGGTCAGCCAAGAGTCACAAAGCAAGATGTAATAATTCCTTATTGCTTGAAGCCATGCAAATACTTAGGAGTTGAAAGCTTTTGTAAAGATTAATGTTCCAGGCTTGTAAATCAATCGAACGCGTCAGTTGTTATCTCCTCTAACATTTTACTTACATTCTCACGTCATCGATTTTTAAACCACTTCTCCTGTTTCCCAGTATTGTCGCTGTGATGAATAGAATAGCTAACACACCTCTTTCAACGACAGTGAAATGAGTTTTGAAATAAGACACAAAGCTGGCAGGCTCCATTATCTGTGATGTGTGATGAAAAGATTATTCAAGGGAACAGCTTGCTTTTAAGATTTTCATATTGCTGCTTTTCATTTGCAATCCCCAACCCTTTAACGTTAACATAAGAAATAACAGGTTAATGGGCTTGTTTAATGTGGCAAGTTTCTTGTGAGTGGACATTAAGTAATTAACCATTCTTCTGTCAAAGCTTTTTAACAGAAAAAGCAGAGTATAACATACACATGAGAGAGAGAGAGATAGGGAGAGGGAGAGAGAGGGAGACCAGAGAGAGAGAGAGAGAGACACACCAGAGAGGGAGAGGGAGAGAGAGAGAGAGAGAGAGAGAGAGAAAGAGAGATAGGCTATGCAATTTAAGTGAGTGATTATCAAAGTTGTGTAAGAAACTTGCCTCTATAGGCATAGTTTTGTTTTTCAGGCATAATTTGTTTTTTCAGTTTCAGAATAACAATTAATTTCTGAGCATCTTAAGCATCATGTAAAAGATGCTCATGTGTATTCTTTGATGCATGGTACATTTGTCAAAACATAATTAATGTGTCACTCCTCTTGGGGGCGCCAGAAGCGACAGTCACCATCACTTTCCAAAAGACCAGCTGAGAAAATAGGTGGCTATTAATCTTAGCAATAACAAAAACTATAACAATGAAGCATTTGCCTGCCATGGAGAGATCAAACACTGAGCAATGCAAAGCAACACTTTCAGTCAAACAGTGAATCTATAAAAAACTGCACTATTAATTCAATCTACACTTAATGAAAGACAAACGAATTACATTAAATAATACACAGTTTAATGTTACCTCATTATTCAATTCATTAGCTATTAGCGTTATTTTTTCTGACCACTCCTCCAGATCCATGTCATCATGCTGAGCACCCAAGCCGAGGACCGGCCTTCATCTTTCAGTCTGCTGGTGGTGGTGCGCATGGCCACCTGGAACCAGATCCTGGACCCCTGGGTCTACATCCTGCTGAGGAAGGCCGTGTTGCAGAAACTCTTCCTGCTGTTCCACAGCTGCTGCGACCCGAGGTCCCGCAGCCTCCACTGCCGGAGGTGCAGCGTGCTCCGGAGCTCGGTGGACACCAGCAGCTCGGGGACGGGCCCGTCTGACTGCCACTGCCGGGGGAGAATACCTCTGCCGGTCACCGCCGTCAAGTCTATCACCTGAAGCCCGGGACGAGTCTTCTGATCCGAGAGAAACAGGACGAAGCTGTGGAGAACTTGGCTGAACTTTGAGATAGACTCTTGCACAAGGCAGTCAAAGTCACCACAGTCGTCATCAGAGGTTTATGTGGTATACAATTCAAAATAACATCATGCAGAGCCATTTTTTATGTTGCCTTTGGAGTTGGAAGGCGATCGGCATGAACTGGCAACGTTGTGTTGTATTTAACTTTATTTCTGCAGCTCTGATTTATGAATCAGTGGCGATGAACAAAAGATGTCTCCCTATAAGAACTGCTCACAGCGCTCAGAAAACATGCAGAATTACAGTCACAGATAGATTGTTTCAGGCTTTCTTCCATCATGCTTTTTTTCTGCTGGAGGTGTTGTTGTCTGTGTTGTTGTTGTTGTTGTTTTTTTAACACTTCTGGAATTTCAATATGGCAGCTTGAGCCTGTGTCCTGAACCACATGTGAAGATTAGCTGCTGCATATTTTGAACTTGTATGGATTCATGTTCATGACACCTCTAACTTACATATGTGGGCCTGATATTTCCTCTGATTTAAAACTTTTGAGCAGTATAAATACCTTTCAGCAGGCCAATGCAGCTGAGTCAGCTTTAGGTTGAGCATAACATAAATCTCAACAGCAGAATGTATCAGATTAATGTGTGGAGGATAATTCGGCTATAATATGTAGTCAAGGTTTCACCGGTTTGGGTCCAGTCTACAGAGATATTCACGTATAAATAATTCTCACAGATAAAAAGGGAAGTACCAAGTACTAAAAAGTTAAAATGCCTTTATTAAAACAGCTACATCATGATGTTCTCGCCTGTTTCATTGCACTCACAAAACGTTTTTAAGTTTTTAACTTTTTGTGAATGCCTTGGAAGTCTGCTTTTTTTTCTGTGAGTACTTTGTTAACCCTTTTCCAAGAAGCACCACTATATGTTTTCACACCGTTGAAGGGCACCTTGTACATTTTTGCTTTAGAAATAATTCTCATTGGTTAAGTAATGACATACAGATGATGTGCTTTCTCTGGCATGAAGTTCTGTGTTTATCTCTGTTAATGTACTGATTCATTGTCTGGACCCCCCAACCTTATAATTTGGGTTGGAAAACACCATAGCAGATGGCAAATGCTGTTTCCTGAATCTTACTAAAATGCTCTGTTGCTCTTATTTGTTTTAAAAAAAGCTATTAACATCATTATCAAGCTGCTTAAACTACTAGATGATTACATATGGATAAATACACTGGCATCCTGGAAGGCATTGCTATCACTGGGACAAGAAGCATCATGGGATGGGGGTGATTACTTACAATGGTTATGTTAATAAACCATGTCAGGGAAAATAGCAGTGCATAACCAGAACAACAATACAGTGAGGTGGGACTATATGTTTGTGTTTCTTTATTTACCATATCCTGTACCTTGGCAAGCTAAACAGAGAGAACACATATATTCACCGGCAGATCCTACTTGTTTTTTAAAATGTCTTTTTACAAGATTTTACTCTAGTTTCAAATATTGCAGGCATTTCCATCCAATAATGTCAGACAGAAATCAGAAAGACACAGAACAAGATGCAGATGCAGACCATTAAAGGGAAGGTTCAGTGATTTTATAAGCCTACCCTATTAATCACTAATCAAACTCCCTCTTAGAATGTGCCAAAGGTTTTTACATTAGAGCTTGCGTTTCTGTGAAATCGGCAACCACCTCCTATTATCATTTAATGCTAGCACAAGTCAGTGTGGTATGAAACCATAACTCTTAAAACCACTTGCACGCCATTCCATATACTTAGTATATTCTGTACTATGGTATATTCCATATACCATAGTACAGAACTTGCTCAAAGCACTTGAATGGGATTTTGAAAGCAATGGTTTCATACCCTATTGACTTGCAGTAGTATTATTGCTAACAAATGCTAACAGGGGGCTGGTGCTGATTTCTCAGAGACAAAAACTCTGACATAAAAATGTTTTGAATAGTAGCTTATAATAGTAGTTATAATAGTGGACATGGTTAGTGATAAATAGGATATACAGGCCTCTAGAATCTCTGAACCTTTCCTTTAACAATGCTGTGTTATAGTGGGTGGGAGTTTGTTTATTCAGATGGTGGTGGGACCATGGACGTGTTATATTATTGAAAGTATAGCTTTCCCTGGCCTACAATAGGATGTGATTCCTAAAGTGAGCTGTGGGTGGCAGCACGAAGCCCAAAACCACCCAGCTGGCCGACGCCATTTTCACGAAGAAGAAGAAGAAGCCATATGGTGTGTGACGTAATCTCTTCCTCAAAGCCTCCATCTTTCACTACCGCATGCTTCTGTGGATATTTGATCAGGTTTGGAACGATAAATGCGATTTTGTATGGAAATTATAGTGACTGTCGTGTGTGTGGTTATCGATGTGTGGTCGACATAGAAGTGTGAGACGGACCGGGGCGGTGACAGGCTGTATTTTGAGCCGACACGGCCTGTGTTTTCATTTCTACAGCTGGCTAGCCAGGAAAGAAACAGCAGGTTGATCAGACAGTCTGGCTGCCTGGCTAATTTTCGTCGGGCAAGTTGTACCGCTAGCTATTGCATCAGCGCGATCGCGTCTCTTTTGTGTCTTTATAAGCCATTTATTGGTTCCCATAGCTGCTTACATCTATCTACTATTTTTCTAAAATGTTTATTGTTATGTTTTTTATCAGGCTTGGTTGGGTTCTGTCTGTCCCTTTGCTAGCTCGTATGCTAACGGTACTTCAGCTAATACTGTAGCTCATAGCTTCTCCAGTTATGCATGTTGTGGGCCAACAGTGGGGCCAGCATTAGCATGCTAACTGTTTAGTTAGACATAGATTTATTTGACTAACGTTAAGTGTATTTTCTCATGTTTTAGGTGTCAACATGAATCAAGAAAAATTGGCAAAACTTCAAGCCCAGGTCCGGATAGGTGGAAAGGTAAGTTGACATCCAGGAAATGGTATGTTGCCTTAGAAAAATATACCTGTAAACATTTTCAGTATAAATAGATGAGTTGGTACTGTTAAACCTACCTCTGCCTCCTATTGAACCAATGATAACACCATAAAATGTCATTTGTGCAAATAAATGTGATCTTTGACATGTTTTGATTGATGTGTTCCCATTGTTTCTGTTTATCGTGATGCAAGCCTTGTGATCAAGTCTAGCCTGAGGGCTTTTGGAGCGGTTTGGGAGTCTTATGTCTGCTTTGGTTGCAGGGCTCAGCACGTAGGAAGAAGAAGGTTGTGCACAGAACAGCAACAGCTGACGACAAAAAACTTCAGAGCTCGCTAAAGAAACTGGCTGTCAACAATATTGCTGGAATTGAGGAGGTAAATGGGCATGGAGCTACAGTTTAAGGAAACACAGAATTTAATATACATTGTTGTACATAAACATGATTCTGCAAGGTCTATTCTGATTTGAGTAGAAATGTATTTTTGTGAGGTTATATAAATCTTATTGCTTTGAAGTTTTTCAGATTTATCTCTGTTGATAAATAGTGTGTAACTTCATATTCAGACATCACATTCATTACTTTAGCGTGGAATAACTTCTCAAATCATTACAAAAGGGTTTAGCTGCAACCTTGGAAATGAACCGGTCTTTTCTTCTCAGGTGAACATGATCAAGGATGACGGGACTGTGATCCACTTCAACAACCCCAAAGTGCAAGCTTCTCTGTCCGCCAACACCTTTGCCATCACTGGCCACGCTGAGACCAAGCAGCTGACGGAGATGCTTCCCGGCATCCTGAGCCAGCTGGGAGCCGACAGCCTCACCAGCCTGCGCAAACTGGCAGAACAGTTTCCTCGGCAAGGTGGGTGTGTCGCTTAGACCCTTATGGTATTTTAAGATTCCTTTTTAAAGGGAGTGTGAGCGGGGGGAGGGGGTCTGACCCACAGTGGGCATGTTCTAGGTATGTAGTGGAGCTTTCTTAATTTAAAGTTGCACTCGCCAACTTTGCATGTGGGTGGCTCCAAATGATAGCTAGAGGTAACTGTTGAACATTTTGAACTTGTGTCAGCAACCTGGACACAGCACGCTCATGTTTACCAACCCAGCTTGTCTTGAATCACTTTATAACAAAAGGATGAGGGAAGAAAAAGATGAAGATGATTAATAACAACAACAATAATAATAATAATAATAGTAATAATTATTATTATTATTATTATTGTTGTTATTATTATATAAAAAATATTAAAAGATTAAGTTTAGATTTGTCACTTGCTGTGGGTGAAGTGTCCATACCCAATACCAGAATTTAATATGGGCAAATAGGGCGAATCTACATGATTCCAATTAGTGTGCATGCAGCTCCACTTTGTGATACAGGATGACAACATGCGTGTATTTTTACATAAAAATCTTTCCTAGTGTAGCTTTAATTTAACATTTTGGAAGTGAAACCTGGTTGACACCATGTTATGTAGCAGCTTAGTTTAAAGCCACTCCCATATTAAAATATCCATACTTCATCTCTTGAGATGGATCGTTTTCAAGGAGAAGGTTAAGACATTGTTCAGCTCTCAGGAGCATCATGGTTGGGATTTTTGTAGCCAGGCCAAGGACAAGTGTAAACATGAAGAAACCGGCCAGTGATCAACCATCAGTTATAGTGCTGCCTGTTGGTCCAGATAATATGGTTTGAGTATCATCAGTAGGGGCTGCTGTGGTGTGTACAGTGAGTTTAGAAGACTGATATTTATTCAGGTCACAGCGCTGCTGTAATTAATGGTCATTGGCCAGTAGAGAGGCAAAGTCTGATGTGATTTTGCAGGCTGTAAAGTTAGCATTTCTGTCATTTGGAGTATAGTTCAAAATCCCTATGGAAAATATGAATGGGATTTGCAAGAAACAACAAAAACAAAGTCTGTACAGATGCTTAGTAGCTATACTACATTTTGTTCTAAAATACATGTACTAACGTCACATGTAATTTAACTTTTTTTTAACTGGGAACACAACGGTTGAAATAGAACTAAACTAACTAATTAGAAGAAACCAACTATAACTATATATGAACAATAGAAACTGTAATAACTTTAATGCTATGAAAATCTTAATAATTTGAATGTATAACGCACCCAGGACAAGACGAAAGGTAAAGGAAGTTTCTCATGACTTGAGCATTTCGTTATCAAAAATCAAATATTACAAGTAACTAAAAGATCAAAACTAACAAAGGTAATGCTAGTGGATGGATTCATGTATTTTAGCCCCTGGAACAAAATGTGCTGTATCTCGTGGGTAACTGTTCAACACAGCCCATATATTTGCCATTTTTTTAAAAAGCCCATTCATATCTTCCGTAGAGATTTTAGACTACACACCAAATGGCGGAGATGCTAACGTACGGCAGACAAAATAACATAAAATTACGACTTTGGCTTATGGCAGGCACTAAGCACTCAGCGTTTGGCTCAACCTGGAGAGAAACCTCCACTCACCAGCACAACAAGACCATAAAACATGAATACACACCGTCTATCTGATCCACCATTAGAAAAATAATCATTCTCAAGTAATGTATTACAGCTTAAAACTATGTTCACTCCGAAGGCCTACATCATACAGTATCAACCATGTTAGTGAAGCATAGATGCATTTCTCATGGATTTGCTCCTTCAGACCCATATTGCTTAACCATGTCTTTGCCCATTAAAGAACATTATTAAAAAGCATTATTTGGTTGCATTAATAGTCAGAACTAAAGCTCTAACATATTTCTTGTGTGTTTCATCTCAGCTCTTGATAGCAAGGCTCCAAAGGCAGAAGACATTGAGGAAGAGGATGACGATGTTCCAGGTACGGACAGTAACATGTATAAATGTCAAGACAACTGTTGTCCAGTGAGATAATGTAGTGGTAATTACAATAACAAAAACATTCACATTTACTTCTAATCAACATATACTATTTATACAAGTGAATTTTGGCCTCTTGCAGGGCTAAAAAGCCTTTACATACACACTTTACTCAATACAATTGAAATTACTTTATTTTCCATGAGGAACTTAATTTGTGTAGTCATCAACATAATAGATACAGATGTTTAAATACACCATATTTAAACAAATTTTCACAATGCTATCTCAGAAATTGCACCATTTCATGGAGAGTACATTTCCAAAATGCTGCATTTACATTTTGATGGGAAATCACTACCTGAAGTCCATCATTCAGTATCTGTAAAATATGGAAGATCCAGTCTGTAGAAGTGCTATTTTGTCAGTGAAGGACTTGGGTTACCTGCAGTCCTTCAAGAGTAAAATAATTTGATTTAATTTCCTATCAATCATTTGGAAGAGTAGGAGAGAAAGTGTCACTTTTTTCAAATGGTGGTTATCTTAATCTAAAACAAAACTCTTCAAATGTAAAAACTCACATTCTGTCGTTGTTCTGCAGATCTGGTGGAGAACTTTGATGAAGCGTCAAAGAACGAGGCTAACTGATGCACATGAGGCTCATGTGTACAGAACATGGACTGGACTGCAGTGAAGCGAGCGACCCTCTCCGGTGTTTTAACTCTAGTTATCCAGACATATCAGACACTATCCCCGTCAACCAGAGACTTTTCTATTTTCTGATGGCCCAAGGATGTCCTTGTCAGACTGGCTTGTGCACTTAAAAAAAAAAACAAATACTCCCTACTATTGGTCAACGGTTAAGTCCCTTCACCACATTGTCACTCATGGTCAGGATTACAGTGGTCATTAAAGCTAGTCTTAAATTTTTTTTTGTTTATGAAACAAAATAAAGCTGATAAACATTTTCTAGATGGTGCTGTGGTCATTGTCGAAATTCTGGAAATCCCTGATGCTTCGATTACTTGTTTTAAACCATAAAATAAGGTTTTTACCATGCATGTTTTTGCATGGTAATTTAATTTTTGAATAACATTTAATAATAACTTTATTTGTATAGCGCTTTTCTAAAAACAATGTTTACAAAGTGCTTTACATACAAAAACCCAAAGAGACAGTGATGTAAAACTACCACAATTAAATAAAATAGTTGAACAAATGAATAAAAAATATAAATAAAAGGTAACACAAGAGATACACAGATACAACTACAAACATAATTTTACATGAAAGTGTGTGCCTAAACACATAAATGCCCAGATAATAGAATTTGTTCCCTGAAGAGATAGTAATAAATAAGTAAAAATAAGTAATAAAACGAGATGCACAATTACAAAATGAAAAATTAAAATTTCAAGATTTTACTTGGTTACAGTTCATAGAAAATCATTTGAGAGAAATTCTGGGCAAAGGAGAAATGCTCAGTAACACGGATGTAAACAAACGTACAGAAGATTGGAGCAAAATAAGCTTTTTATAGAAAATTAATGGGATATTTTAACTCAGGAAACATGGGACCAAAACTTAACATGTTGCATTCATATTTTTGTTCAGGAGCAATTCACATAAAAGCTTGTCTATAAAAGTGTGTTTTTTTTTAGAAGGGATTTAAAAGATGAAACTGTCATTCCGACGTCTATAGGGCTGATAAAATGAATGCTGCTGCCTTACTGTGCCTCCTGCGGGCTGTAAACAAACTGTTAATATTTCCTATGATATGTCCAACATCAGACAGGCTTTTGGAGGTCTGTTTAGAGGCTTGGTAGGCTGTCTTGCAGGCTGTGTACACTGGGGAGGGACATTAGTGCACACCTCTTGAGTTTCTTCAAAGAGCTGCAGTGAGACACAGGGGAGGAGGGGGATCACACCGAGGGGGGCAGAGAGGCGAAATCATCCAATCCTCCGCTTGTGAGCAAAGCCACTGCTGCTTAAATCCGTTTTCCTCAGCAGCCCGCAAATGTAATAGGCTGAAAAATGCTGAAGTTCTTCACTGCCCGGGATGATGAGAATGAAAGCCTTTTAGGTGCGATAACTGAGGGTAAGAATTCATTGATTTCATTGGGGGGGATTTTTTTTTTCAATCGGGTACCGGTGCGTTACAGGATGATGATACTGCGCGTCTGTGTTTATGTCACAGAAAAAAACGCTGATCCAGCATTTGGCAGCGCGCATAGTCCGCATCTGAAACATGCATGTGTGTGTGTGTGTGTGTGTGTGAGAGAGAGAGAGAGCGCGCGCATCCCGTGTGAACGATAGGCTGCGGATACACGCGCTGTCCGTGGGCTCCTCGTGTGCTCTAACGGAAGACATTATCTCGGTGAAATGTGTTGTCTTGTATTGATGTAACGGGATGCGGAGTGAGTGTCGCATTGCCGTGCTCGGTGGTGGCGAGCGGATTAAACATTTTGCACGTGCGCTGAATGCGTCACTGTCCCGGGGAAACAAGCGCTCGGTCAGCTGGATCGGTTCTACATCCATGGTCCAGCCCCGCCGCCGTTTAATGCACCGGGAAATCTTCACTCGGTAGCCCGCGGCAGGGATGACACGGCCGGCGTTATTTTGCAAAGCAGCTGCAATGCAGTTTAACCAAATGACTTATCTTACCTAAATTGTTGCACATGCTTGGGTTCAATCTGTTCACTCAAACATTGCAACTGTGTGCTGAACTATAGTAGTATAGGCAGTAAAATATCTTAATTATGTGTAAATATAATATACCCGGGCTGCTGAATGTTTTCCTTGGCGCTAGTTCCAGTCATATTAACTGGCCCTGAGTCATAACTATTCATGAATCACTCTGCCTGTTACTGCTGAATGAAACACAAGCTATAGAGTAACTAGCCGAGGGTAGAGACTATTCACTCTCGTTGCGTTGTACTGTATGTTGGTCATTTACAGTAATGGTTATTACTTGATTATCCCATATCCTAGGCCTATACACTCTTAAGACGGAAGGGTGCTGAATCAGTAATTGGCCATAATCATAAGGGAGGTATATTTGGCCTTATAGATCCTCGTTTTGAGGTGCTGAAGAGAACCATTTCAGGACCAAATGGTTCATTCCTATTCACGTAAAACACACACCTCCCATACAGATACTACGCCAATAGTGGAGATTAAACAGTGGGTGTTTATGCGTAATTCACATTCAGGCAATCAATGGATGACTTGGATCCAAACTCGGATGAATAAACCAGTTTCACCACCATAACATAACGTAAAAACATAACAAATGGGCCAACATAGTGAACTAGCAAAGGTTTTACTCTGAACCCCTGCAGAGCCAAGAAGAGCCTTTACACAATACCATAAAACCATTTGGGATTCTTTAGGGGCTCCATAAAAAAATCTATATGAAGCACAGAACCAGTGAGGAACTTCTTTAGGGAACCAATAGGAGCTGTATGGCATCACTTAGAGGTTCAGGTTGTTCTTCAAGTACTATTGGTTCTGTTATGTCTTTCCAACATGTTGTTTTGTGTCTTGTACTTTGTTTTGTTTCCTTGTGTTTTATTTTGTTGCATACTGTATTACATTATTTTGTTTTGTGCTTGAATGTTGATTAGTTAGATCTAGGCTTGTTCTCTGTGAAGTAATTTGAGACGGCTGTGATGAAGGGCTTTATAAACTTGACCCACAAATAACCTCTGAAGAACCATATTTTTTACAAGTGTAGCCGGTTTCGTTTAACTACAGTCATATTCTGCCACAGAGTGAGTCAGCTCGGACTCAGACACACCTCTCAAGGGCGGCAGAGTGCTAATGCTGGCTTTGGTGATGATTGAAAGCTATTAGGTCTGTTAGGGCTGATGAGATAAATGCCCACATATGGCTTAATGGCCATTACACATATGAACACAGCTTCTCCAGCTAATGGGCCATTATTAATGAGCGTGCATGCATGACATTTGTGGAAGTGTGTGTATTTGACAGAGAGGGAGAGAGAGAGATTGAGAGAATGTGTGTCTAGGTTTAAGTGTATCAGTGAGCATGACTGTGCCCGCCTGTGTGATGAAAATACATTAGTCATCCTCAGTGTTTATGATCACACCACGCTCCCCTCTAAACAGATGAAGGGGACACTCCGTCTCTAATGGACACCAAGCACCACTGGCTGAACAGACCCTGTCTCCTGGTGCTCAAGGATGGAGATGTCACTAAAGCAGGGCTTGGCTGCGGACAAATCGGACCAGAATCCCCATCCAAAGCCCCTTCGGACGGCACGGTCCGCTGTCCTGGGGGGCCCGTGGACCAGAAACCATCGGAGCATCCTGCCAAAAAGAGCTCAGCCTCCCAGCTGGAGAGCCAGTCTCAGAAGCTCCTCAAACAGCTGGAGGAAGGCAACTGCACTGTGACCGCCATCTCCACATGGGGGGAGAGGTGTTTTGGGGAGTCCTCCAGCCCGCTGGTGCTGAGCCCCGCCGAGGCTGCGTGGCCGCAGGAGGACGAGGTCGAGGAGAGGAGGAAGCCCCAGTCTCTCCTATCGAAGGAAGACTCTGTGATCGAGGAGAAGGAGCTGGAGGAGAGCGGGCTGGAGCAGCAGGAGCAGTGCAGCGGCTCAGAGGCGCCTGCAGCCCCCTCCGCTCTCCCACTGGAGGAGGCATACGGCAGCGAGGGGTCCAGTGAGCTCCAGAGCCAGGCCAAAACCCACCAGACCACCGGACCTAACGGACAAGATGAGACCAACACCAGCATGGCAGCCAGTGGGGAGGGAGCGACGGGCGACTCCACTCCCTCTCCTGTGGATCCAGACAATGAGCGCCAGCCAGGCCCCGCTGGTATTCTGTCCAAGGAGCGAGGCAGCGTCCTGGGGGAGGTCGCTCCAGTGTGGATCCCTGATGCTCAAGCGCAGGTCTGTATGAAGTGTGAGGTCAAGTTCACCTTTACCAAGAGGAGGCACCACTGCCGCGCCTGTGGGAAGGTGAGGGAATTCATGACTTTAGTTTTTATGTCGTCTGTTTAGAGTGAAATATAGTTGGATGTCCTCAGGGAAAAGAGTAAATTGGTAGTTGATGTGTGAAATTAATGTGCATCCTTGTGTGGTTTTGTG
This sequence comes from Centroberyx gerrardi, assembly GCF_048128805.1. Taxonomy (NCBI): domain Eukaryota; kingdom Metazoa; phylum Chordata; class Actinopteri; order Beryciformes; family Berycidae; genus Centroberyx; species Centroberyx gerrardi. Next base: position 9,075,308 of record NC_136005.1, read on the forward strand.
TGTTTGTGTGTTGTCAGGTTTTTTGTTCAGTTTGCTCCAATCTGAAGTTCAGACTTACACATCTGGATGGCAAGGAGGGACGGGTTTGTGTTTCCTGTCACTCAAGCCTTGTGAAAAGTGAGCATTAACTTCTTTAATACTGTAAAGAAAAATGAACTTCTTTGAAACTACTACTTATTGATTCTGACATTTTCCCCCCACAGGGACGCCTCCCAGAGGGAAGAGGAGGGTGTGGTTTGCTGATGACATCCTGTCCACTAAGCAGTCCGAGTCGGCCCCCACCACTCCAGTCAGAGGGCCCAGTTTCTCACCGCTGATGAGGAGAGCGCTGGGAGGGCCAATCAGAAGTCCTGTGGGTTCACCGCAGTTCAGGAGAGCCTCGCGGCCACAGGAGACGGCTATCAATGTGGGATTATCCTAAAGATTACGCTAGAGATAAATTAGATTACGTAGAATATGATCCCTAGATTACGTAGAATATGATCCCTAGATTACGTAGAACATGATCCCTAGATTACGTAGAACATGATCCCTAGATTACGTAGAACATGATCCTGTCGTTCTATATTTTCAAAGAGAATGGCCCCAAGAACTCAGTATTGCCCTCAGTCCTTTTTTATTTTTTCAGTCAGACCTGTGCCAAATACTTTTAACAAAAGTGTTTGCAGTTTGTTTTATGATTTGATGCCTCTTGGGTGGGGTTGGTGACAAAGGACAATACAGTGAAATACAGTGAATGTAGGAAATTAAGACATTCACAGGTATGTACAGTGAAAGACATTTTACACTTTTCTGCAATTGACATCTTACCTGACACTCTCCGAAGTGTCCTGATGCAATTAACCCCAGCCATCTGGAACTTAAAGCATTACAATCTTTAGTTGCTTGTACTACTATTACTTCCACTGCTATATACTGTACTGCTAGTACTATTACCAATACCATTACTACTACTACCACTACCGCTACTTCTCCAGTTGCTTACAGATAGTCCACACATTTTCTCAAGGAAATTTACGTTTTCTAGTTTGTAAATACTATTTAGCCCAGGTCTGTTCTTGACTATACTGACTACTGTGGGTGCTGCTTCCCTTCTCCTTCCCTCTCCTCCCCTCTCCTTCCCTTCTCCTCCCCTCTCCTTCCCTTCTCCTAACCTCTCCTTCCCTCTCCTCCCCTCTTCTTCCCCTCTCATCCCTTCTCCTCCCCTCTCCTCCCCTGTCCTCCCTGCCTCCCACCTCCTCCAGGAGGCCTGTGGTCCTTATGGCTGGGGCACCGCAGCTCTAGTGAGCAGCCACATCAGCAGCTCTGCCAACCTCATCCCTCTGGATGGCCTGCCGCCCATCCTCACCTCCACTGGAGTCAAAGGAGGTAGAGCTACTACCATTCATACAATATCTGGACATCATTTTGGGAAAGCCTATTGAAGTGAACGAGTTAACAAAATGAGTTTGTTATTGGAAGGTCACTGGTTCAAATTCCCACACCAGGAAAATACGGGCAGAGGAAATGAACAGGACACACTCCCTTCCCTCAATAACCACCATCATCATCTACAGTAGGGATGTTCATTGGCCAACAGTGCAAGACTGTGGTAATACTGGGCAGCTGAATTTAAGAAAGAAATGCCCAACACTGCAAATGTATGGACTAATATACTGTATCTTAATTTATTTTTAAACACAGCAGTAGCAACAGATGAGCACGTTTCAGCCCTCAGCCATCATCAATGCCTGTCAGCACGCATTATGTTCTTTGACATTTGAACTTGTTTGAGTTGTGCGCGCTATTTCCTGATCTCTAAAGTGCTGGGGAACTCCCAGGTTCGCATACATGTATGTGTTTAATCCTCCTTCCTCCCCGCAACTGCTCCCCTGGGCTGTTGCTGTAAATAATAATGTGGTCCCTGTCTTGCCTGGTTAAACAGGGGCGTGTAAAAATAATAACGTTAATGAAAACGACCTATCCTCGCATCTTATTTAAGGCCAGGCTTGTACAAAGCTTATTCATTCTTACACAACCTTGAATTAATTTTCTGACATGAATTTTTCATGAAGCTAGCTCTCGTGTTCGGCCACAGCGGATACAAGTACAATGTCTCACAAAGTATTTAGTGGCTAGTGCTGGCTCAGAGCGTCAGGTCGAAGAAGATACTCCAGTCTAATAGCTGTGTGACTGTGTACTTTCCTCAGATTACACTGTGGAGGAGAAACCCTCTGAGATGCTGCTTATTCAGGAGCTGGAGAGCGGCAGGCCCAAGCCGCTGGTCTTTGTCCTCAATGCCAATCTACTTGCCATGGTCAAGCTGGTCAACTGTAGGTTTATGGTTTTTTTCTTCACTCTGCACTCAGTAACAGTTCATTGTGAATATCAAAAAGCATAGATGGCTATACATTATATTGCCAATATACTATAAAGTTTCAAATCTTACTGTGCAAGTACAGCGGGTTTAGAGTGAGGTTTAGGGTTCACCTGTGATCCTGAAAATAAATGAATGCTACCTAGAAAATTAAGAAAAGGAGCTTGTGTTATAGGTTAGTTTAAATTTTTTTAATAGCTCTCACTCCGTCTTATATATGTAGTATGTATGATGTAGTATGGTATATGACATGTATATGATGGTATGTAAACCCCTTTGAGACTTGACTGTGATAAAGGGCTATATAAGTAAACAAGACTAGAGTAGACTAGACTCCAACATTTCTTCACTGTTCTCCTGCATTTTCCAATTTTGGAGTACAAGTGCGAGTACATATGGTACAAAAAAAAACAAAAAACTGTCACCATAGACCCCTGAGGTTGTGCCTCGACTGTGTGACAGATGTAAACAGGAAGTGCTGGTGCGTGACGTCGAAGGGAATGCATGCCGTGGGCCAGGTGGAGGTGGTGGTGCTGCTGCAGTGCCTGCCTGAAGAGAAGAGCTTCCCCAAAGACATTTTCAGCCACTTCATCCAGCTGTACAGGGACGCCCTCACAGGTCAGAGCCACACACAGTAAGATGCTTTAAGTGCAGTGATTCTCAGCTGTTTTTACATTGGGACCAAGCCATGAAGTAGTGACCTGATATATCAGGTAAGACGATACACCCAGATCTGCATTGTTCTCTTTTTTGTAAAAAAAAAATAGAGATCTGATACTGCGGCAAACATTAACTCAGGGTGCGTTGGCTCAAAAATTGTAGAGGTCAGATAAGGTAGGAGGAACCTGCACACCTTAAATACAGGCAAAAAATGCTAATAATCATATTAAAGGTTTACAAAAGAAAAGGTGCTCAAAGTGCACAAAGATAGTCCATCTGGACTATCATCAGTGCTTGCCTTGCACTTTGAGCACCTTTTCTTTTGTAAACCTTTTAATATGATTAAATAAGATCATCTTTTCCTATCAGCATCGCCGTGTTTTTGTTCATTATTGGCATTTTTTGCCTGTATTTAAGGTGTGTGGGTTCCTCCTACCTTACCTGAACTCTTTTCTGTAACCCAAAACGTCTCCCACTTTTGGACCCTGACCCACCCATTGGGAAACACCGCTTTAGTGCATTGACTGTCATCTCCTTCAAATTCTTTCCACCCCTTTTGATTACAACCCTCCTCCTCTTTCCTCTGTGTTTCTGTAGGGAAGGTTGTGACCCACCTGGCCCTGTCCCTCTTCAGCAGTAGCTTCCTGGGCAGCGAGGAGCACGCAGGCTTCCTGTATGTGCGCTCCACTCTCCAGTCCCTGCAAGGTCTACCTCTGCCCAACCAGCCCTACCTCTTCGGCCTGCTGGTCCACAGAGCAGAGGTGGCCTGGGCCAAAGCCTTCCCCCTGCGCCTCATGCTGCGACTGGGGGCTGAGTACAGATGTAAGCCAGGCAGCGCGTTTGGGATGTCATTACTATCATTTTAGCCATTTTTCTTACCTTCTTAATTGCTCTCAATGTCTATTTTTGACTTAATTTTGTGTGTGTGAATATACAGTATCAAATATTATGTGTAAAACACTCAAAATCTTATTCTTTTTCTGTCTCTCTCTCCAGTCTACCCATGTCCTCTGTACAGTGTGCGCTTTAGGAAGGCCTTGTTCGGAGAGACAGGCCACACCATAATGAGGCTGCTGGTGGTGAGTATAACACGTCTTTCAGTCTCAACAACACCAAACATTCCCTCGTTAACACTGACATGCTCCTCCCATCCTGATTGCAGGACTTTAGGAATTACCGCTACAGCCTACCGATGGTGCCGGGACTCACTGTGGATCTGGAGGCTCAGAGGACCTGCATAAAGATACCAACAAACGGCTACAACGAGGTAGGACTCAGCCTTCAAAAGATTGCAGAGCTGCTGCCGAGGCTGTCAGCTGTCTTTTTCATCAATCATCATCCTCCCCCCTTGTCTCTCTTTAGCTGATGAAGGCTTTGAATAAGTCCAACGAGAATGTGCTGGCCTTGGGGGCGTGCTTCAACGAGGCCGCAGACTCCCACCTCATCTGTGTGCAAGGGGACGACGGCCAGTACCAGACCCAAGCCATCAGCATCCACAATCAGCCGCGCAAAGGTGGGGCATAACAGGAACCACCGTAAGACATCACAGTCTGGACTTGATGTCATGTAATCAAGCACTAGTGTAGGACGGTTATTTCTGAAGGTAGAAACCTGTGGACTTACTGCAATCAGAAATTTTGATCACAAACAAGAGTGGAAGTCTTGATTTACCAATTGTTTATCTTGCCCTTCAGAGGATGTTTGTTTGAATTACAAGCAAAAGGAATGATGTGAAATTATTAGGTGGTGCACTTTCCCTTATTTGCCGCTGGATGGCACTGTTTGACTGTTTTCTTGATAATATACTGATCCAGCTTTTAAGTTGCAATGTTTATCTCTGATGATGTTCTGCTTTTTTGTTCCAGTTACTGGATCATGCTTTTTTGTATTCAGTAGTGCGCTGAAGGCATCTGCAGGATACCTAGCCAAGTCCAGCATTGTGGAAGGTAGGATGTCCACTCAGAGTGAAGTCAGGGTGATGTTGACATTTGCCTGCTCACTTGCAGGAATTTTATTCTTTACATGACTACTTCATGTAGTGCAAGTTATCATCCCTCCCTAAAAACTGCTGCTTTATTTAGAATGTGTTGATCTTTGTATGTGTGTGTCTGTGTACATTTTAACAGACTGTTTGTGTAGGCGTCTGTACGTGTTTATGCATGTGAGAGTGTATGTCTCCCTGTTGGTGTCTGTGTGTGTGTTTCTCCTGTATCGCTGTCCCTCTCCCCAGATGGGCTAATGGTGCAGATCACCGTGGAGACCATGGCAGAGCTCCGCCGGTCGCTACGGGAGATGAAAGACTACACCATCACCTGTGGACGGCTTGACCAATCAGACAGCCAGGAGCACGTTCATGTACAATGGCTGGAGGAGAAATGCACTGTGAACAAGGGGTGAGTGTGTTCACCTGTTTGAAGGCGGCTTTAGAGTGAAGCTTTGGTGCTCAAACAAACTGAACAATAATAGACCAGTCATATGCAAAGTTAGGGTAATGAAAAATTCCAAAAGACTTATCATGAGTAGACATGGAATTACAATAATTAAAAAATGGATAGCTGGTTATCAGTTCCCTCTAAACCGGTAGTGTCCACTTCTGTGAACACTACACCATCTGATTTCACTAATTAGTTCCTTCCTACCTGGTTGAAGGTGCTAATCAATGAAATAGTGTTTGGTTTGTCTAGAAAACCTGCAGACTCTTCCATGGCACAGGACTGGACATCACTTGTTTAGAGGGAACTACTTCAGTTTGCTCTGGGACTTCTTTCTTACTGATGTAGTAAATTGTTGGTACATGTAATTGCATTGACATATAACTTTGCATTTCACCAGATCTAACCTTTGCCATTGTGTCCCCCAGAATCATCAGCCCCATCGATGGGAAATCCATGGAGTCCATCAGCAGTACGAAGATGTTCCAGAAGTCGGAGTACAAGGAAAACGGGAAGATCATCCGCTGGACTGAGGCAGGCCTAATGATCTGCTGGAAATATCACTAGAAGTGCATCTGAAACTGTTTCCTTACTTTAGATTTGTGTGTGTGTGTGTGTGTGTGTGTTATGCAGGTGTTCTTCCTGCAGAGGGCAGATCATCCTAAAGGAGGAGTGACCGACTCTGCTGAACACAATCGGCTAACGGAGCGGATTGCTCGGGCTTTTTGCTTGGCGCTGTGCCCACACCTCAAACTGCTGAAAGAGGATGGGATGGCCAAACTGGGCCTGCGTGTCACTTTTGACTCTCAAGAGGTCAGGCGGGTATAATATTACATTACATTACGTCATTTAGCAGACACTTTTGTCCAAAGCGACTTGCAATAAGTGCATTGCATTGCAGTGCAACTGTATATCACAGTCTTCATCAGCTAAGCCTTTAATAGGAATAAGTAGCATTTGTAGCATTTTTGTTTTTTATAGTAGAAGGGGAAGAAGATGTAATATGTGCAATATTGGATGTCAGTGAGTAGGGTTAGACTGATATATTAGTTTGCCAATATACTGGGCCGATATTGGCCTTTTATTAAGTATCAGATATCAGTCAGTCATGTCATCCATCTCATATGAAAGAGGTTCCTCCCTGAAAAACGGTCTGTAAAACCTGCAATGAAATCTTATTTACTTTACATGTTTTATTTATTCATTACATTTTCAATAATATTTTCTGTCAGTTTATTACTAATTTAAAGATAGTAATCTATGCAGTTTCCTTGCCATTTAATAGGTCGAGTGGCTCTCCTTGTGTTAAAGAGCCGCTAACCCTTGAAGAATGTCATTAATATGAGATTCATGGAGAGTTTTAGTGTCCATGATGGTCTAAAAGCTGTTTCAGAGGCTCTTTACAAAAGCCCATATCGGTCGAACCCTATGATGTAAAATATATCACATTGGAATCATATAAGGTATAGTTATAAATATTATTGCACTCCATAGCATAGCTCAAGTGGGTATGATTATCTTCAAGTAATTAGTGGGATGTTTCTTATTTCAGGTGGGGTTTGTGGCTGGGAGCAACGGGCAGCCCCTCCCAGCCCAGTACCTCAACGCCCTGGACAGCGTGCTGATCCCCGTCATCCACAGCAGGGGGCGCAAGAGGAGCGACGAGCCCATCGTGATGGAGCTTATCTTCTACATCCTGGAGAACATTACTTAGGGCACTCACTCCATTATTTCATTTATTCAACCCTGACCACCATTCTCTCTCCAGCACTTCTCATCAGTGCTACCATGGGTTTCAGAGCAGCGAAACGGCTCATTCAAAGGGCAAACCAGACCGCATCCAAGGTCTGTATCCATCTCATCCACTCCCCAGCAGAGAGAAGTGGTCTAACTCTAAGTGGTTCTCTCATATCACCCTGCCCTGGCTCCTACCCAGCAGCAGACAATCTGTGTGCACACATGAAACCCATGATGGACCATCAGATCAGGGTGCAGCACTGCACTGTAGTGTCAATTTCATAGCTTGATTTCATTTTCAATACAAATACCCACATTTTGAGAATGCCTTTAAAGTGGGAGCTGGATTCAGCGCCACAACCTTAAAGCAATGAGAAAAGAGAATGACTTGAAGAAGTACTATATGTAGATGCGTAGCTATCTGATGCACACCGAATGAATGCCTAAAGAATGTTTTCGTATTGGATGTATTTGAATTCTTCTCGATTGCTCATGAAATGTATAATTGTCAACCTGGAATTAAACATATGAACACAACTGAGTTGCTGCCCCATCATTCAGGACTCGGCGCTCAGCATTGCAAGTCAGTTACAATTTCCTCATCTAAAAGAGAATTTAATTTCCTGCCCGCAATATCTGTATCCTTTAGCAATGTTTGAAAGACGGACAGTTATAGTTGCTGTTGAGGGATGTTGCAATGAAGAGAAGGCTGTAACTGAGTCAGGAGAGGTTATGACTGTTTTACATATCACTGATTCTGTAATCACTTGGTTTATACCTATTATCAGATTGAACGGGTTTGAAGGACACCATTTGACGTCATTCTGAGTGACTTGGTAGTGAAACAATAACGCATTTTTGCCAGATTAACCCTGAACCTAGTCCCCTCTTCCCCGACTGTGTCGGGTGGGTGTAGATCCGGCCTGAAGGGCGCTTGCTCCGTGCCTCTTCCGATGCATCTCTTTAAACAAAGCAGAATGGGTCTCTTGTTTACCTCCTACATGCTCCACATACTTGAGATAGCCAAGAAACAGTACAGGCAATCAGCGCAAATACATTCATTCGTAGTTGCAATGGAGCACTTCGTCAGCCTTTCGTCAGTCTTTCCCCGAGACTTTAAATGAAGACAACTTTTACTGTAAGTATCCATCATATCAGAGCATAGTTGATTTGTTCAAATGTATGCATACATATGTAAGCATCATTCATTTTGCAAGTTACCGAAAATATCTCTCAGATGCAAAAGGTAAGACAAAGTACTTTAAAATTGAATTTATTGGCATTTTAATTTTAAATACACAATGTAACAAAATTTAGAAAGTCTAAAGCATACCAATACAATTAGTTTTTTTGGTGGTAAAACTATTTACAAAAGGCATATTCAAGTTTGATAGAAACTGTACAGTCATCTGTCCACAGCGGGGACATGGGGGTCAGGTAAGTATTAAGGCAAGTGGGGTATGTATTCACATGGGTATGCAACCATGGGCATATTGACTCATGAGGTTGTTGGCAAAATCAGTGAAGATAACATTATGTCAAAACATCTTCTCTTCATACATCATGTTCCATAGATGGTTTCCCAATTCAAACAAACAAGAAATTAACAAAACAATCGAATGTGGGACCCCAACTGTGGAAATCATTGACCATGTTATTTCCCCATGTTTTGAAAATTAAAAACTGGAAAAGAAACACAGCCAAAATAATCTTTGGAATCCAGAGTAGGTTGTGCAGGCTCACGCGGTCATGCATCTTGGGTGTTTCCGTCCAAAGACCCTAGGCCTTCTTCATCTTGCCCGTATGGGAGCTGCCGTTCTCGTGGTGGGTAGAGCCGTTGCTGGTGCCATTGGCGGCCCCATGCTTGATACCATTGCTGGTGCCAGTCTCATGGTGCTTGCTGTTGGTGCACACCGTGTTGCCGTTCAGGCTTGGCTTAATGTCCTGCTTTGGCAACCGCTTACCCTTAATGTAAGCCTGGACCCAGAAATTGGAGAAGAGTACAAAGAAGAAGGTTCCATACATCCAGATGAGGTGGATGATGATGGGGAACTGGTAGTCGCAGCTGTCCATGAAATAATACTGGGTAGCGTGAAGAGATACCAAGACAAACTGGATCTGTTGGGTAGAAATCAGCAAAGTATTTACTATAAATGTACAGGAATTTGTCTGAGTGACATATATACACTCAACATACTTTGCAGATCAGCCATCAGACAGGATGAAGTCTAACTCCGTACTGATAAATGAGCAACAAAGGAAGCTGCACAAGGCTAAACGTACCAGCTGAATGGCAGTCATGTATTTCTTCCACCAGAGGAACTTCTGGAAGCGTGGTCCAGCAGCAGAAAGGCCATAGTAGAAGTACATGATGATGTGGACGGTGGAATTCACCATGGCATGGAAAGATCCCATTCCGCCTGGGGGATTCACAAACATTAGACAAACCCTGACCACAGTGTAACCAAAGAACACCTGTCCTTACAAGGAGTCAAGAATGCAAAGGCCATAGAGGTTAATGGTTGATAATGGAGTTCCTCTTTGCTACTCAATTACTCCAATACTCTGGGTTAATAATTTTCTCATGACTGTGCAGGCTACCTGTGAAGCACTGAATTCTGTGCAATGTTCCCGGAAGGGCCCGTAAACAAGAGGAAAGGGGAAAGAAAGGGGAAAAAAGGAATATGTTGTAGTTGACTGTATCTTTAAAATTCAATGTTTTGGTCTGCAGACTTTCCAAGACACACAAGATAGGTAGGCAGGATGAAATATCACCTAAAGATTTGATCAGCTATATTCTACACCTTCGTACTGATTTTGCCCCCCATTAATAATTTTCTTAGAACTCTTTGACAACTCAAGATGTCATCAATGTGCACTCACCAGGAGCATAGCCAACTCCCCACCACCAAGTCCAAGGCATGAGGGAATGGTGGAAGATGTGTAGGAAGGTGATCTGACCGTGCTTCTTCCTCAACACAAAGAATATCTGACCCAGAGAGAGGATATGTTCGAATTAAAGCCGAGTTGTTGTTAACCTGAATTTCCCCAAGGGGATCAATAAAGTGCTATCTTATCTTAAAATAACCAGTGGCCTTACCGTGTCCATAAGTTCAATTATTTTGGAGAACCAGAACAGCCAAGCCACCCGGACCATCTAGTGAAGACCATACGGACTTGTGAGTGAGTTAACATGTATGATGTAACTTTTAACAAATGCAGAGTCATTTAAATAATGCAGAAATGAGTGGGGGGAACTTACTCGTAGTGCTTCAGGGCTGTCAGAGGTATCAACTGCATCACATCGCCAGGTATACGTTGTGGTCCAACCAGACATCAGGAACTAAGTAACAAGACAATGAACTTTAGCCACTTGGGGGGATGTACAGTACTCTGAATTCAAGTTAGCAGTCATCGTTAAGGTTAAGAAAATGGCAACACTAATCCTTCTTGGATTAGTGTTGGATTAGGGTCGCACTGTGTGAAAATCTCCAATGAGACCGCATCCAAATCTATTAGAAATGATAGCCGAAACTACACATCTTTGAATGTTGAAGACTTTCCATTCTGGTTTCGTACCTCGTAGACAATGAGCGTCGACAGTGCCACAAGGGCAAAGTTGTAGACGATCATGGCTTCCTTTAGCTGGAAGGGCTTGCGATTGGCCATGATACACGGCCCAAGGTACAGTACAAAGAACAGGTAGCACAGCAATATTGCAGTCATGGGAACAGGACTCTGCATCAGTGGATAGATCTTCAGCCGGGGGTCTAGGAGAAAAAAACAACCAAATTCTAGATAAATAACAAAAACATTAAACCGCACAGTGACAAGTATGCTTTTTGTATTTAGTCAGATATATCAGTTGGCAAGACAACACCTACCAATTCCCGCCAAGACATAGTCATAGATATCCATGACATGTGAGCTAATTTCCTGAAGCATTTTGGCCTTCTGGTATTGTCACCAATTACCTGTGGAGAAAGCAACATGAAACAAAGCCCACAGTTAGTTTGATCCAGTTATGGGACTAGTGGAAACATTTTTCAATGAAATGTTTCCACTAGTCCCATAACAACATTTTTAAACAGTAATTAAAAGAAGGGAAATACCACTCAATTCAAATTAAAATATGACATTGTTGTGAGTTGTGATCCATGGCATCCATGACAATAAATGGAGGACGGACTTCAATGGACATATGTTGTCTTCTCCATCCAGATGGCGTTTGTCTATTGTAGTCTTATTGGGTGTGGAAAGGAAACTTCAAATGTGCCATTCCCTGTTTCACATTTTTCTCCCCATTAATTTTCCATGGAGCCTTATATTTGCGTGACATCATGGATTAGGAGGTGGGCCAGTCTTGACTTTAAAACAACATTAAACTCAGAGATTCAGCCGCATTCCTCCTTTAAGAGTCACAAATTACAGAAATAGTTCTCACTAAAATAGAATTACATCTTTATTTCATGGCTCGTGACTTCCTAGTGATCACAAGTGACCAATGAATGCCTTGAAGGAGGTGCATTTTCTGGCGTTTCCTGATTCAGCAGGAGTGAAATGTAATTAGTGGGTAATACAGAATTGCGAGGCTAAGGGACAGAGCAGCTCATTCCTGTCCCGACAAACATCCTCAACAAAATCCCAGGATGCTTTGCCTCAGCTGCAGCCACTCATCAGACATGGCCTGACACTGGAGGGGAGGTGCTACAGCGAACTGGGAGGGCATCCCTCATCCCACAGAGGATGGCGGCACTCCATTGCCAAGGACTGCCAAGTACGGGAGCCAGGCCAAAAGTCAGAGCCACGGCAAGACACAATACCCTCTCTGCTCTTCTCCCCAAATGAACCCAACAGCGAGCAAAAAGGCAGATCAAAAAGGGACGTTTCTGGTCTTTGAACCTTTGAACTGAGAAACCTGCCTAACAAACATTCAAGTGTACAAACCCTGGCATGCATGAAATCAAAGTTCTTAACAAAAAAAGGTAATGCTCCAGCCAAATTTATTGGACGACTGCAAGATGCATCAGTTAGTTCAGTTACAAATATGGTGAGAAATATTCCATCAGTGGCTATGGTTTTCAGGCTTCAGCATTTCTAGTCTTCACAAAGGCTCACCATATCAGATGTCCACTATGTAAAGCGTAACCACAATGTAAAGGGACATGCAGGGTGCGGTCTCCTCTCACCACACTGGACCAAGAGGGACTCATTGTTCAATGTGCAATCTACAATCCTCAAGTTTTCACTGCCCAAGGACTAAAGAACAACCCTCCCTTAGCCAACATAATTAAAAGCTAATAATACCATGTCCTGGAATGAGGCGCAGGAGAGTAGAGCTTAGGCAGGTGCTGTTGAGAAAATGGCAAAAAGTACAGAACGAAACCTTTCCATAAACAGGACAGTGTAGCAAAATCTTAATGGATAAACTGTCATCGACAACAATACATTTTAAAATCAATTTCGCTTGATCTGAGCTTAAGAATGGCAACTCTTGTGTGGCAGCACGACAATTTTGCAAAACGCTGTCTGTTGGCAGAAGATGTCAAACGGTATTGTTTCCCAGGGAATGTAGGAAACCAGATATGGGATAAGTTGTCTGGGGGAGGGGAGAGGAGTGTTGCATGGCAGCTAGCTTACAATGTCATAGAAATGACATTAACATGCTTCATTCATTCATTCAGTGTCTAACCACCTAACTGCAAACTTCAGCAGATTACCCTACATGATAAAGTCATTACAGAATCTCTAACCTACACTGAATGTACAAAATATTTGGGACATCTTCCTGATGTTGAGTTGCAGCCTCTTTTGCACGATCCCAGTTCTCTCAAAGCTTAAAAATCCTGCTCCGACTTGTCTGCTTCTCTTTGCAAAAAGGGATAATGGCTTTTGCCTGGATTCACCTCATCTGCGTATTTCATAAAGTGTCAGTACTATTTTGTACATTCCTTGTATATTGGAGTCAAAACTGATGCCTGAAGGCAGGCTGAACACACCTACAAAAGAGAAGACAGATTATATCTCACAAACCGGACATTCCTCCTCCTTGCAGACATCCCCTGCACGGTTTGCTCACCTCAGGATCTTAAGAGCATGCCATAGGGCTGCATCAACACCAGGGATTTATCTGGTTGAACTTTCTGTTAAGATTCCTTGTGATGAGGCATTCCAGCCCAATGTGTATATAGGTGTCTGCCTCACCTACTCTCAACTTAATGTGCATTTGCATCACAACTTACTTCCGGTTGTGGGGAGAAATTTACTGGAGTCCGTCTACATGCATCTACAGGCCCGTGTTTCACCACTAGTGCACAAATGAGCATGTCGTTTCCATGACAGACCAAACAAGGCATTTCAGGAAACTCTTACACAAACAGCTGTGGTTCTTTTTGAACCGATGATGAGGCGTACTGGCGGGTGCGCCTCATATTTCAACATGAGCACCATCATGTCTCTGGTGAGAGCAAACATCAAGGTGCAGAGTCTGATATCAACCACGTCTGTCTTGTTCTGAGGAGAGGAGGCTGAAGTTAAGTTGATCAGGCGAGAATTTTTATTTTAGTTAACAGTTACCAATCTAAGGATGAAGTGTCAGGTTATACAGTGACCTTCAAAATAAATTGGTATTGGATGTATTTTTGGCTGTATGTTGAGGGTATTATCTGTATTGAATGAAGAGTTAAGGGAGTATTTAAAGCTACAATCGTCCCCAAATCACAAATTACATGGGTTATCCATTTTAACTTTGACAGTTTCGTTTTGTATCCGTGAGCAAGTTGGAGTTGAAGTTGTTCAATTGACTGGATAATAAATGTTGCAGACACCGTAATAGTGTCCAGAGTGGTTATATGATGTTAGTTCCACCATGAAATTAAGCTCATTTGGGTGTTGAACATTTTGACTATCTAAATCTTCAATTGTTCACTTTAAGGTGGATTTTCCTATTAAAGAATGTTGTCCCCTAATAACACTGACAAGAGTGTGAGTGTCCAAGTCAGGGGAATAGTCTTGTGACCAAGACAAATCTACCAAGAAAGGAAACAATATTTCCACATCCCAAGGCACCAAAGAAAATACCAGTTAAAAGAAAATGAAAATGAAGCCCATTCTATTCCAGCTTGGTGAAACCAGAAAACTTGCTATGGACTGGCCGAGCCACACGAACACACGGCAACAGTTTTACCACCGACTTTGCTGCACTCACTGTTCTGACGTTGCTGTGCAATCTCTTGCATCTGGTTATTGCTGCAAACTCAAACATATGACGCTACTTCTAATCTCCACCCATTAAAGGCTTATGTGTTATTGGCTCCAAATTTGGGCCAGTCGTGTAAAAGATGTCCTTGAGAGGATTTGTCATTGTGCAGTGGCTGCAAAGTCAGCAATACCAGTGGCAGTTCCACACGACGACTGTGGAATACAAGGAACTTCTCATTACTGTGAGAAGGGTCACAAGTGTCACTGTGCCGTCTCCATTTCCATGACACACAGCACAAAGCAACATTGCTGTAGACACATGACCACTTCAGCACGGTGCGATCATAAGACAACTACTTCAATCCCTGCTCAGGAGAAACTTACATCAACTTAGAGGGCTCGGCTATCTCTGTCCTACTTGTGCACTGTACTTGTTCTTGTCAACAAGATAAAACCAATATGAAAATACATTATTGATGTTTTACTGTTGGTACAATGGATTGAGTGACTGACAGAATTGACTGAGCCAACACCTTCCACACACCAAGTCGGGCCACCCCTACCCATTCATTTGTAGCACCATGACAACAAGGTGGCTGGTTTATAACTCCTGAGGAGATATAGTACAGTGGAGAGGGAGGGGGAACATTTGCTATGAGTGCCGTGTCAATGAATCATAGGGATGGAAAAAGGGAGCTCACACGGCAGGAGTTAATGATGAACAAACTGGAACAGAGATGACAAAAAAAAAAATCCACAGGGACAG
Organism: Centroberyx gerrardi; assembly: GCF_048128805.1. Lineage (NCBI taxonomy): Eukaryota > Metazoa > Chordata > Actinopteri > Beryciformes > Berycidae > Centroberyx > Centroberyx gerrardi. The sequence continues at coordinate 9,090,459 of NC_136005.1, forward strand.
AACAGCAACCATAAACCCATTAGTCAAACACACAGTAAAGCAACCGTTATAAAAAGGAGTGCCAGGAGGACACTTTAACAGGACGACCCGGGATTTTCTGTCAAACACCACCAGCTCTTGAGAAAAGAACAGAAACCTTCCCTGAGGAAAGAAGTTGAAACCACCAAACCTGTGCTTGGAAATCCACAGGCTCAACAAGTGGGCCAACTTGAGACCCGAGTTAGTTTGCCAAGTTTTCCCTCTATAAAACATTGAACGACTTACCTTGTTGTGACTAGATTTGTCCCCTTCAATCATCAAAAGCCAGTGAGTGCCAGGGTGGACTCCTGTTTCACAGCAGGGCAAAGCCTCTCTCCGTAAACTAAACAGGCCGGGGCGGCAGCAGCAAAGAGGGAAAAGCAGAGCGAGGAGAGAGAGAGAGAGAGAGAGATGGGGAAAGGGAATGAGAGAGTAAACTGACAAAGTGTGACTGGTACTGCAGTCCTCCAAGTCCCCACCCTCCCTGACTCACACAGTGGATGAATAACTAGCTCAGAGAAAGAGAGGGAGGGAAAGAGGTTGAGCAAGAGAGAGAGAGAGAGAGCAAGAGAGTACTGTGTGTGAGCGAGCGCCGACGAGTGCAAGCAGGGTGAGAGTGAGCGAGGGCGAGCGAGAGAGAGAGAGAGCTGGCCCTCGTTTCAACTTGCGCTGCAAAAAAAAACAACAAATAAAAAGATGGTAGGTGACTGGCTACTTGGTGACTGCCGCCCTAATCCCAACAAGAGTGCATTTCCCCCTTGACCCTCTCGCTCACACCCTCCACCCACCTCACTGAAACACACACACACACACACGCGTGCATACACACGACTGTGGAGTTGCCCTGTAGGCTTCTCACAGGGGCGGGCTGATAATATTATTCAGCAGCGGGCGAGAAATCAGTGGCGACTCTGTTATCATGAAGGGGGCCATTGTTACGCCTCGACCAGCTCTCTACCCCGGCCAACACCCATAAAGCAAAGCTAGCATCCATTTCTCTCTCCCCATCCACTGGGACAGTCGATGTCATGTCTAAAACGGCAGAAACAAGTCAAGGAGCAGCTGCAAATTATGTGTTTGTTTCAACTTGTTCAGTGTTTCTTTTACTGTGTGAAGAGCGCCAGAAGGGTGAGGTTTACCACACAGAGATCATGCAGGTAGACAGCGTCAGCCAAAACCATAAGTCAGAGAAGTAAACTAAAATGCCTTTCAAATGCTTTCCTATGATTTTTGAAACTTGCTGGGCCTTGCATTGTCCAACTGGCACCTAAGTAGGCTATTTAAAAACAATTTAGCCTACTATTAAATACCAATTACTATTAAATAAATATTTGGCCCAGGTCCACAAAATGCTCACCTCAGATACTCCAAAGACAGCAAATATAGGCTACATATCCAGCTGCTAACCAAATATGAGCACAAGACATTGGTATTAAATGATGTTGCCAGCCTACCTGAAGGGAATCAAATACGCTCGAGCTATGGAGCTAGAAAGCATGATAAACCATCATAAGGCTTGATGTTTACTCAAGGCTGGGTGCTAGAGCTAATGGCAGACAGTCACGGTTGCTACAGCGGGAAGGCAGTGCCTCACACACAATATAATGCTTAAGATTCTTCAGAGTATATTGTGCAAGTAGGTTTCCCTCCTCCTAATAGGAAATCACTTCCTCTGATCTCACTGACACACCCAGCTGTGCAAGGAGGAACAAAACATTGAGAGAGCAATTACAGTTGTAACATTTGCCCTTTATGAGGATTTGGCTATTTGGCAGCTGGTGCACGGCCATAACAAAGAACAATACAGAGATATCCAGGAATCCCATTAATCATTTCTTATCTATTAATATGACTATATATTAGTGTTGAGGAAGAAATGGAAAAGTACCTGTACTAAGCAACTTCCCTATACGCTCACTTAATATGTAACCTTTGACCTATATTTAGACCTTAAGTGCCTAAAACTCAAGAATACTGAATCTGCTTCACCATTATGAGATTAAACTCTTGTGTGTTTCTCACAGAACTGTGAGCTTGGAGTGTGCAAATGCTCACCTCTTATTATGCATCTCCTTAAAGTGCTAGAACTATAATTATCATTGGTTGTTCAGGCTTGTTCATATGGCCTTATACTTTTTGACCAATAGCTTTACTATATTCTATCTGTATTAACATAATTATGAATATTCAACACTGTAAAACTCTGTGTAGCCATCCAGATTTTGAGTTCCTTGGCTCCCAACCTGCAGATTGAATAAACTTGTTAAACTGCCACTCTCTCATCCTGAGTTTTCTTCCATATTAGTCATCAACACAGTGTTTTTAATAGTATGCAACATTTCCAAGATCCAAGTCGTATCATGCTGTAGTCTGCAATCTGTCAGGCAGTGTGCACTCTGGCAGACTAATACATGAGTAAAAACAAACAGAAATTAAGTCTAGTACAAATTGTCATTGCTATTAAAAGTATCTTCCTCTGATGTTAAACCAAAATTAGGTTTTGACCAAGCTGGTGACCCAACTTGGCATTTTAACCTTGACATTCTTCTTCTGCTGCAGCAACTGAAAGCATTGCCAGGTGATCTTGTCATTGTAAATAACCTATTGTTGCACTGTATCTCTGACCCGACTAGGCTGGTTTACCTGCCCCAGGTGGGAGGGGGGAGGGGGTGGTGTGTGTGTGTAGGGGTATAGTGATGGCAGCTCTACAGCACATCTTAATCCCTCCTCCAAGATACCAAAACATGCCTGGCTAGAAAATAGATCATCTTGCTCCGCTGTAGTCTCTGACAGTGCCATTTCAAAAATGATAGTAATCCTGACCAACACCCCGTCCCATCTGGCAAAACAAGCAGCATGACAAAGTGAAGATGGAAGGATGAGGAAATGTCAATTATGGTTGTTTACAACAGCAATTATTCTAACCCTCCGTGATTGCTGATTGGTTCAGTTGATCATTAAAATGCCAATGAGTGACTCAAAGAGGATCCAACAAAGCAAAACAAACCTAGGCAGGAGCAGAGTATTCAACCTAGATCTATTAGAAAACAGAGTTACAAGTGCTTCATAACAAAAGCCAATAAAAACAAAACTGCCAGAGACAAGAGACTTGTTCTAGTTATACCCCGCTGCTTCCAGGTACACTGCTTAACAAAATGCAACTCCCCAGTTCAGACTAAAGTTCAGTGCATCACACATGCGACCACACATCCACAGCCTCAGGTTCACCTCGTAATGCATACTACAGGGCTCAGGCATTGTGGATTTTAAGTGGGTCTGACAACTATTGACACGGCTTAATACTGAATTATTGATAATCATAGTGAATCACACCCTCTTCACTGTTGTATGGCCTGTTGACCTGGAGAGTGTTAAGTTAGAAAGTGTGTATGCAGCAGATGCATAAGTGCGGTAAAGCACAAGTCTCCCAGAATTTCCCCCAGCATGCCACACTCTGGTGTGAGGAGTCTGGCTCAGCTGCGAAGGCAAATCCACTCAGCTCAAGCTATGCAATGTGAAAAAGATCTAGTGCAGTAGGATTATATATATATTATGGTAAGAAACCCCATGGGGGAAGCACTGACTTCAGAAGTGCAGGGTGACGTACCGATGAAGCTAAGATCTAGGGTGTATTTCAATTAAAGTTTACAGTTTTTTTTCTTGCTTCTGCTCAGAGCCAACACCATTATGGACAAAAGAGTTTTCTCAGGTGAAGTTTACAAAGCATAGCCGAGTTTATTTTAGTCCCTTGCATTCATAATCTTTAAAACAAGCATGACATAGTTTACTGTAAATCTTGCATGACAACGTCTAACTGCATACACCATCAAATACTAATAATGAATGTCAGGGATACACATATAGGCTATACATTACATAAACAAGCACTAGTCCCAAAGGACAAAACCAGTAACCCACATTCCAATCAAGCCAGCAGGATGACAAATTCGCTCAGCAGAAAGAGAGGCATTAGTCACTGTATATTTCCAAGATAGATGGCCTGCGGTGACAGCACCATCACCCATCCTCAGCCGACCACCTCTCTCCTCAGTCCAGATACTTCTGACAGAACTGTGAGATTACAACCAAGATAAAATATGTTTTATTCAAAAACAAGCTTGTCTCATTCCACATCGGTTACAACTCCGTGTTATCAGGACTCGTTTCGCCGCTTCGTCATCTGAGACACAAAAAGAGTCACAACCGGAGCATCAAAGTCATTCGACACTCAAACATCCCCATCTCATGCTCATGTATGACCTTTGGCATATTTGTGGCATGAGAAATGAACACCAATCTCTGGTACGATAGCATGAGCATGGCGTATCCTGAAAACACCTCGTCATGACTAGACCTCATCATGTCAATAGTGGCCATGAACGATTAAAGGAGGCAACAGATTAAGAAAACAAACTTGAGTACCCAAACTGCTGAAGTGGCAGTAACTGATAAACATCCCCCCTCAGCGTAGGAATGTGCCCGAACTTGCCCTGAGGCTGACATGTTTACACCACCTTCCCCTCGCTGTGTTTGGGTGACAGTGGAGGAACGGGGGCGTGGGGGTGGGAGGGGGTGGGGGGCAGCAATACAACCCCTACCTGCAGGTATTCAGACAAGGCCGAGACCGCTCCCTGCGTATCCAACACTGGTCTCATTCTCTGCAACCCCCTCCCCACTCCTCCCCGTCCCCTCTACAGGTCTCAGATTTCTGGAACTTTCCACAGACAACACGGTGCATTTTGCAGCAATGGACTGCATGCTTATGAATGAGCTCAGCCTAATGCACATGGAGGAACGACTGCAGCTCAGCAAGTGCGGGCAGTGGAAGGGAAAGTTAATACATATGCCAGTATCCATCAGCCAGTGTCCACATGTTGAGGTGTAATGGAGGGAGGGAGCCACCCTAGGATGAGCCATTAGTTTCAAACACTTAATACCCCCCCACACACACACACACACACATACACACACCAACGACCAAACTGAAATAGGCAAACCATCAACAAACCAACTGCAGACTAGATATATGGGACAAGTGTAAAGCAGACTTGGTAGACAGGTTGGGATGATGCAACACTTTGTCATGATTGGAATGATATTTCAATGTCTGTTAGGAATGTCTACAGAGTATGTCAAGAACTTCAATGTGATCGTTAAATTATGCAATGCTTACAAGCTGTTAAATAAGAACAATTGATGTGAAGTCTTCATGAGGGTTCATTCGGGGTTGTCCCCATTGCTGGTGTGTGTTTACACCTTTTTCCATTCTTAACTACACACCCAACCTTGTTTTGCCACTCTTCCAGGCATGCTGGTCCACACACACACAGCAATCTCACTGGATTCATCACGAGACACTTAAGGTCATAAGAGGGCTGGCGCTCAACTAAACCTAAACACTAGCCCGTGTGGCTAAATTAGTAAACACTGAATTAAAGCAAGCAGTCGTCCTCGAGTTCTTGTTCACAATCTAATGCCACTGCATATTCACTGCTGTATTACATTCAAGAAACTGGCCTTACATTGTTTACGTTTGTTTAAAAGTGGGAATAACAGCTTTAAGTAGCTTCCATCCATCAAAAGATGAATGGATATATTTTAATCATAAAAGATCAGAGCTATTGCAAGCTTTCAGTACACAATTCTTGGAACCAAAATTGTGAGAATTTGCTTTCATTGACTTGATAAGATTTAAATGATTAATTCATTTTCATAAACAAAGGTATCATGGGCCCCAAGTCAATTAAGTGAACAGACAACTTTGAGATCCAAAGATGAGCTCAATGGTTTCTGAGCCGGAGGGCCGTCATCAGGAACCCACTGATCTCTGTTACACAATACAGCCCCGTTTCACTAGTCATTGAACAGACCTTCCTCGACTTGCTCTTGGTACTTGGTGATGTGTAGCACCGTACGTCACTCAAGTGGCCACCTGCAGAGCAGGGGGCGGAGTCCGAGTGGGGAGCAGGGTGTTTGAGAAGGAATGCACTTGCCCTTAAGCAGGCATGTTAATCAATAATAACAGCAATAACAATAATAATATTACACAGGGCAAAGCGTTATAAAATATCACAGATGAGTTAATTTCAGCAATTTCACTGCATTGCAATAGGTCTAAATCCTCTAAATATTGTTTACTTATACTTGTATATTGCTTGATCCGCCATGGTGGGTCGTGCAAATGATCGCAATGCATTGTGGGCAAGCTGTACTCCTGTCGACAGCGTTGTTGACTCACTCCCTCAGCCCTCGAAAGGTCGAGCTCAGAAAGTTCACTTGAGTTATCAGAGTGCTGAAACAGAGCGTAAGATGGCGGCAGGGATTCCCCAAGGGGAAGTGGTAAGGGGAAGTCAGGGTGAGTTACAATGACTAACGAAACAGCACCTATAAATCTGTCAAACAATGTTCAAACATACTGGTGAACCTTGAAGTAGAGTAGACCTAGAGAAGTCTAGTTTACAATTTCTGCCTGATGACGTATTTTAGATGAATGATTAAACTTTAATAGCACATATTTAAAGACAGCTTTCCACAACATTTATAAAAATTGGTGGGATTAGGCAAGTTTGGCGTCGTCACAAAAAAAGATGAATAAAGCCACTGTGTGCAGGTTCAAAATATAGATCTAGGCCTTATTGGCTTATATCAAAGTAGTAGACAACTTATTATATATATGAATCTCAGTGGTAAAAAATAAATCAATAAGCCTAGTGGAATAGTCAGCTGTTGAAGGACTAGTCGACTCTTGTGGCCCATCCCTATCTGGAACTTTGTCAAAATCCTCCATGAAACTGTTGCAGCTTATGCTTCAATAAACTCACTAATTTAAATCAATGTGGCAGGAGCTGGTTCTTGACTCGAGTTCCTGACACACCAGAGCGGCTGGGAAAATGCGGTCAGGGAAAGTGAATGACTAACAGTCTCCTCTACCTAGCCAAGCACTTCACCCCACACAACTCTACTACAGCCGCTCAGTGACTAACAGAAGAAGTTGTGGTTGTGATTGTGGTGAACCGGGTGAATGTGCAGTGTGGGTGCAGAACAGGGCGTCGCTTACAAAGACCATGCATGCTCACACTGCAAAAAACGTCCATCTTAACATCAATTAGTTTCATATTCAACAAAGTGAAGAATTCTGCCAATAAGGTGAGATAATTCCACTTGTTTCCCATGCAGTTTCAATTTTCTATAAATTAGTGTCATTATCTCTATTATTATTGTCAGAATAAGGCAGATCACTGCACTACTATCAAGAAAATGACACTTGATTCTACAAAATTCTGGGAACAAGTTGATTTGCATTGGAAACAAATGAAATTATTAAACCCCATTGGCATATTTCTTCACTTGTTTTAAGAAAATTACAATTTCAGGACTCAATAATGGACTAAACAACTTGTTAAGATGGAGATTTAAAGCTTCCCTGAGAAAATAAGATTAAATGTGATCTTGAGAGCATTAAAAATTACCTTGTACACCAATTTTGTGTCTATTGGGTTGAACTTTATACACTTTTAATATCAGTTCTCCTCCTGCCTCAAATGTTAGTCGTCCTTCAGAAATGTCGTTGACATCGGGGGCTGATGAAGCGATAACCTGTGATACAGTCACACCACATGCTTTAATGTTTGCATTGGCATCAGAAATAAAACTGGGCTGGTGACCTTGAGGCCCTCTCTCTCTCTCTCTCTCTTTCTCTGTCCCGCAGCAGTTTCCTAGTAACCGCCCATGTTTACATATCTACACAGACTCAGCGATCCATAATCTAACTTAGGGCACCATCAGCTGGGAACAAAAGCATCAGTGAGGGCCGCTAGTAGAAGACATTCAACATGCATGAATTAAAAGTGTGTGACAAAATGAACTAAAAAGGGTAGATGTCCAAGTGCAAGTCACATGGGAGCAAGGAGTTGAACCTGACTCCACTCTGGCTGGCAGTCAATAAGCTCTTCCTCAGCTTTCTATGGTTTTTAGGCAGAGTTACATTTGTACTAATAGGTCTTGTCTAAGTTTCAATTTTGAGATAGGCATCAGTTAGTCTACAAGGGCGAAACTGTAACTACAAAACCTGTTATCACTATCTCTAAACAACTATAACATTATACTTATTGTACTTCTTAAAACTCCTATGGTATCACTACAATATTGTCATGGAGACTTGTAGTCTGTTTGCTGTGGCATGTATAGTGTACTGCTAAAACTTGATACAGGATTACAATAGTTCTTTGCAAGGAATGGGTTATCTTTCAGAGTTCAGCTGTTTTGCAGGCACACACCAATCTCTGCTCACATCACTTCTATGGAGATGTACCACAGCTACAAGACATTAACCCACAGTTGACAGTCAAATTACCATCTGCCTCTACAGTGCAGGTACAATGCTGAGCGAGTCTGTCGATGCGTCCTTTGTCCGCAGCACAGGTGCAAAATGATAAATGAGAAGCGGCCAGATACAGTGAGAATAACTCAACCAACAGTTACCAGCAACAGCCAACAGTCCTGCAAAACAGCCTGTGAGTCTGAAAAAGCTTGATAGAGACGGAAATCAAATCGGCAATAACACATTTTTAGGGTGGAGGTGGGGGGGGGGGATACATATTTTGGCACCGGAGCAGGCCAGCGGTGACGCACGCCTCACTTCTCAACTTCGGTACATTAAAAGAAGCTACTGTACACTAAATTCACAGGCAAGGGTCACTGAAGCTTGTTATTTACGTCTGAGTAGCTGTAACAACAGAAAAGGCATCAAAATGAAGCCAGGAGGATGAGTGAGCTCTCCGTTAATCCAGAAATCACATCACCTTCCGCAAACTGTCAAACGCGGTCCAGAAAAAACAAAAACGCACCTGAAGTTCCCCAGATGCTCCATGGCAACAACAAGTCAACAACATGTTTTTTTTTTTTTTTATGCCAACAGTCTCGGAAGATAACTCACTTGAAATGAACCGGCGGAGACTTTCGAAAGCAGGTTGATGTGTGGCCTGGCGCGGGTTTGAAGTCACTACTGAGCTTCCTCTTCCTTTGCGCTGTGAAGTCTTCCTGACCCGGACCCAGCCCTTTGATGGAGCTGGAAAAGGTGGAGTCATCCTCGCGCTGCGGTGAGCGAGCTGGTCGCCGCATATGGACGTAATCAGCTGATGTGCCCGTCCTTGGTCATCATCATCGATCCATAATCAATCAGTGCTACAGGACCTTCTAGCAGACGAGACTCAGCAGATGCTAAGTAACGGTTATAACCGTTACTTAACCGGTTATAACCGTTACTTAGCATCTTCTAAGTCGTTGTACTTCCTGTAACACAAGTGGCCAGTGGTGGGAAGATGAGGTTTCTATTTCTTTCTTTCTTTCTTTCTTTCTTTCTTTCTTTCTTTCTTTCTTTCTTTCTTTCTTTCTTTCTTTCTTTTTTTCTTAGCATTAAACCAGTGCACAGCAACATTTCCAGTGCCAATAAGTGTCGATTTTTAATTTGCAAGTATCATCAATCCATAATCAATGAGTACGGTACCTTCTAGCAGACTCAACCATTACTTAGCATCTTATAAGTTCCTTCAGGAGTGGCCAATGGTGGGAAGACGAGATTTCTTTCTTTCTTTCTTTCTTTCTTTCTTTCTTTCTTTCTTTCTTTCCTTCCTTCCTCCCTGTGTACACTGGATTAAGCATTTAATTCAGTGTACACAGCAAAATCTCCAGTGTCAATAAGTGTCGATTTTTCATTTACAATTATTTGGTGTTGACAAGTGTAGACTGAAGAGTTTTACTCACTGAGAGCTGATATGGATCTGAGGCGACTGTTGAAAACTATTTAAACGTTTTAAATTAACTCTGATGGGAGTGGACTTACATAAACACTGGCATAGTGTTGATTATTACACCCTCAGTGTTAAATTAACCCTGATGATTTTGCTGTGTACATCTTATCAGTGGATAATAATGTGATTATACTCAGAGCGTTGCCATATGCTTTAACAGCTTTTACCTTCCACCAGGCACACTCCAGGATTTAAAAAGAACTGACACAATTTACACAACAATATTGACGGTCTGCGTCTATTCAGGCTTCAAATCATGGAATGACAGGAGCTGATCCCCAGAGGAGATAAGGGGCTGCTGTTATACGTCTGTCAAAATTACAGCAACCGGATGGTTTACACACACCATACACTGTATAAACCACTGCCTGAGCTCAGGTATGTGCAGTATAGTAAGTCAAGGCTCTGATGTTCGTACTTCATGCAATCCCAGCCCAGTGATGTGAAGTGGACTGGATACAGAGCCAGATCCTTAGCTTGTGGGGTACAAGTGAATCATGATGGGTCAAGCTTGTCATCACAACAGGGTGTGTGTGTGTGTGTGTATTCTGGGGATGGGGGGGGGGTCGTCCTGAGCCTGAGGTGAAGGTGTCAGACATCTGCTTTCTTGGTTATAAATCGTCCACCTGCTGGGCTGCACTAACTGGCTCCTTACCCAGAGGCACCATGGGAACTTTTAACCCTGGATGGTATCTACCCCACCTAAACCCATTACTATAGTGTGCAGAGGTAGAAAGTAACTAAGTACATTTACTCAAGTATTGTACTGTACTTGCTGTTATCAAGCATTGTGCTATTTCGGAGGCTTTATGGTTTGGGAATTTTTGCTGTAGGTTTGAGCGCTCAGACAGAAGAGCAGTGTGGGTTTGGAGAAAAATGACAGATTAAGATGCTGACTGAGGATCAAAGGTGAGAGAAGGCCTAACTGGTTTCATTTCCTCCTGTGTCTCATGTTTGGTGGTGACAGCATCTTTCACAACAAAACTAGAGCAGAGAGCAGCAGATATCATTTATCTGTCATTCAGTTGCCACAGTGTGTAGCCTACACAGTGTGGGTTAAAGTGGTTAGAGTAAAATCCATTGCTTCCTCAATATGTGGCCACTGTGGAAGTTGTGATTTTTTGTTTCATTTGATCAGATTTATGTGATACAAATATTATGTGACTATTCGAATATGGATATTTTTAATTTCAACTTGTCTTTTTGGCCCTTTCAGATTTCTTTTAATTTTCATGTGGAAGAGAAAGCCAATCATAAGCTCTCAATACTCTTTTAAAAATGTTCAAAGATAGTGGCTTCTTCACTATAAGCAGGGTCAGGAAGGTTACTTTCAAAATGTAATCCAATAACAGACTATTGATTACCTGCTAACAATTATGATTAGCAATGTGTTGGAATACTCAAACTCAGTAGTGTAATCTGATTACTTCCAGCTACCTTTGAGCTACTTTGCTTCCAAAAGGTAAAGATTATGAAGTTAAACCAACCATTTTCCCCCAAATTACACACCGTAATTTGAATAGTGTTCAAATCAGCATCTACAACCAGCACCAACCATTAATGTAAGAAATGTAAAGTTATTTTTTATATAGTCTCACAACCAAAATGTTTTTCCCTCGAAAAAATGTTGTGTGCCCCTGCCCCTGCCAATCCTAACCCTGAATATAAAGTCTAGTAAAAAGGCATAATAACATAGTCATGGTGACACCAAGTGGATATGTTGGATCACTGCAGGCTCCAAACCGCTGACTTGATTACTGCAGTTATATAAATTACAATTAAACACTTGGGAATATTCAGATCAGGATAAACCCTGGACCCTGGTGTGATATTTTAATCAGAGGAGGGAGGCAAAAACTAACTTTCTTTATGGAGACAGACTTCAGTTGTCTTCGCTCCCAGACTTTCAATCCATATTTTCTCCTGAACCGGCAAAAGTTATACTCTATAAACCCATAATTACTGCATCACCACACCCAAATATTTGTATTAATGTCTATATCCTACAACTGCGTTCTTCTCTGAAATAATACTATCACAATGTGATTCTACCACAGCAAACCTAAACATTAGAATCTGATGCCTGCTTTCACTATAAATGCCTGACTTTATCTCATCCTCCGGCCTACAATACACAGTTTTATCACTCCCAGTACTGGAGGGAATCATATCCACAAACAATCAAGTCAGCCTGCTCATTACAGCAGATAAACAGACGTCCTCTGGATCCTGATGGCATCCATTCACTTTCAAGGGAACAAACAGGTCGTCCCTTTGTTATAAGGACACCGAGCCTGGGGAAAAAGACTATTTCAATCCATACATGGCCAGTTTGCTCACTATTTGAACATAGATTCTTGTCTTGAAAGTGATGTTGTGGCACATACCGCTGTTCCTCTTTAGGAGCAGCTATGACCTCAACGGCAATATCTTAAAAAGGCCAAGAATTTAAATGATATGTTATTGAGAATTCACAAAAAGAGTGGCAGGGGCTGCCAAACATCCAGAAATGCCTGTGGGATCAATCTGCTCCCTGTGTCCTGTTGTGTGGCTGAGGAAGAGGGGTTGTTTTCTCGGGGCTTTCTTTCACCAGAGGGGCTGGGCTTTGGTGGGACAAGTGGGCTGGCTGCTCTTCCCTGCAGGATAAGAGGAAAGAAAGAAAAAACATTTGGACGAAAGGGAGGGCAGAATGAGGGTCTGGAAAGGCCTTTTCCCGCCCCTGTGCTTTGGAACCTCCTCTGTCGATTTATAGGTCCTCCATACACACACCCACATACAGGCACACACACACACACACACACACAGATAGACAGACCGGCCTAGTAGACAAAGTCAGGATGTGACATCACCCACAGGAAGAGAAGCCAAACAACTTTTTTTTCCCCCCTTTGCTGCTCCGTCTGTGCTGTGCCGCTGAGTGAAGTTGGAGCCTCTGCGTCTGTTGGAGGCCGGCGGGAGGGAGCAGATCCAGAGGAACCAGAGGGGACATAGCTGGGCTTGTTCTCCACAGGGAGTTTAAAGTCAAGGGGCCCGACGGGCGAGTCCTCCCTGGCCTTCCCACGACTCTCCGCCACATTCCTAACCCTCCGCTCTGGGATTTCAGCCAGGTACAGTGGAGACAACTTTTTCCATTCTGTAACCTCTTTTTTTTTTTTTATCTCTCTCAACCTCTTCCTTTGTTGTACATTTTCTGAGTGCTGCGCGCTGCATTGCTTTCTCTTCTTTTTTTTCCTCTCACATTTTTGTGTAGGATCTTGAAAGGGCTATTGTTATTCTCCAGTGTCAGAGGCAAATTCCATGGAAACTCATGAAAGTATGCATGCAGGGTCTGCCAGCCCCAGTACGTGATCAGACACGCTTCAGTCTGAGGCTGTCGAGGCATGCAGGGAGAAGCGAAGTAATCAAACTGAAAGTAACTCTATCCCACATGTATTCTTCTTTTGTGTAAACAATGACTGTCTTCAATAACCAATGGTGTTGAGTCATTGTCCATGTTTACTGTGTGGTTTATGTTTGACTGAAGTTACTGCTTGAGTTGAAGAGTGAATGAAAGTGTCTATCAGTCATGAGGAGGCTCCCTATTCATAAGCCCTTTTGTTGTTTACAGCCATCTCATGACCACGTATTCATGCTCCCCCAGTGGTGAGTTTTGATCCAAGATCTGGCAGAATGTGAAAACTATTGACAGGGGAAAGTAGCGCTCTCACACACCAAATGTTGTCTGCAGGTTATATCATTGCCTTTAGCTCAATTTAACCCAAACGGTGAACCTAACCCTACAAAACTCTCAGCATAACAGACATGTGATGAGTCTGTGGGTTGTGAGAATTCAGAGAAGCGAATGACTGTGATTTCTCTGTCTATAATCACATGATTCCTAACAAAATTTCACAGAAATCCACCTGTATCGGCGTTCCAATGCAGGAACAGAAACTTTGCTTCAGCAAAACAACCACAGGAAATGTTGAGGCCGGCTGTGTGAAATGGGACACAGGACACAAATGCGGATATATAGTCTCACGTCACAACCACACAGCCGCTTAGATGTGACTGTAGTTATCGAATCTGCGGAAGACCACATGTGCTATAATTCTTCCAAAGTACTGGATTGAAACGCACAATTCAGTGGAGAGTTCCCAGTATAACATCAAGAAGTATTATCTCTTCTGAATCTGCAACATACCAAGAATTTATTTCTCATGGACTAGAAATTGTGACTTTTAAACTGGACATCATATCTTTTCTGTATTAACTTTATTTAGACCTCTTCAGTTAATATTCAAGCACTAATATTCACCTCCATGATCATCATTGGATCACCCTTCACTGTGATTAACATTTGATTTACTGAATGAAAATGTCAGACCCATTCAGACAGGTCATGATCCTAATCAGTGTACATTACCTGCCAGATGGTTAATAGCTAGAGTCTGTATATAAAAATAATCCTCTACTAATCATCTATTGACAGTGTTTCATGGCAAAGACTCATATCCCAGATGACGAGCCGTCAGTCTGTTATTATTTTGTCAGCTGCCATGCTCAGTGTTTTTATTACACCACAAAAATGCCGGCACAAAAATGTCAGATTGAAGTGAACTTCATGCTTTTCTGTCCATAGCATGTACTTTTATGCCTCATTGCTCATTGAGAGCCAAAGAGCTGTTTCTGGGCACTGAAAATATCATAATGTGGACATTTTTTTTTTATCTCCCAACGCTTTCTAGAGAAGTTTAATCTTTAGTGAGCCGCAGCATGTCATACATTCCCTCAATTACACTTGACTATCTCTTCTGATCTGATTTTACCACTACTGAGTCACACTGGTGCTATTTTCATCACTGGGTGGCTGTTGAAAGTCTTGTGATAGGTGAAGCAATTCTGGTTTCACAAAAAGTCAATAACTGCACATTCACAATGAACTCATTGGTTTGTCCTCAGTTGGGGGATACAGTTTCTTTATTCACAGAGCTTAGTGAATGAATTTTCCCAGTGCATATCCAACAGATGTTGCTTATCAAACCGCTCACGCAAATTCCCTTTATAAACAATCTGACAATGTTGTTTATGCTTTCCAGCTATCGTTTCCTCGTTCTGGTCATGCTGCCTGATCCTTGTCTGCTGACCGTACTGAAGCCATGGATTGACAGGAAAGGAACAAGCCCATGACCTCTCCTGACCTCTTGTGTTGTTCTGTTTCACAGAGAAAATACAGAGCTCCCTGTAATCTGAATCACAGCTCTGCAGGTGGCAGACGCTGACCCCATGTGACCGGATTTCAGCGCTGAAACCGGCTTGGTCCCCCTCTCAGGAAGGTCACACTTTATCACACTCAAAGCTAATTATTCTGGAGAGCCTGTTCACCCCTCGTCTCAGGGGCCACGACGGAGTTAATGGCGCTGTGCCTCGGACAAGTGTTCAGCAAAGACAAAACGTTCAGGCCGCGGAAGCGTTTTGAGCCTGGCACCCAGCGCTTCGAACTCTACAAGAAGGCCCAGGCCTCGCTGAAGTCCGGCCTGGACCTGAGGAAGGTGGTCCAGCTGCCGGAGGGGGAGAACATCAACGACTGGATCGCTGTGCACGTGGTGGACTTCTTCAACCGGATCAACCTGATCTACGGCACGGTGAGCGAGTTCTGCACCGAGCGCACCTGTCCCATCATGTCCGGGGGGCTGCGGTACGAGTACAGGTGGCAGGACGGGGACGACTACAAGAAGCCCACCAAGCTGCCCGCGCTCAAGTACATGAACCTGCTGATGGACTGGATAGAGTCGCTTATCAATAATGAGGACATCTTCCCCACCAGAGTAGGTGTGTGAGGAGTCCAAATGAAGTACAAAAGAACACATCAGTGTCAATCTAGAGTCCTGGGCCGTTCTCCTTCATTAAGATCTCAAATGGGATGGTAGAGGTTCAGACAGAGGTTAATTACACAACAAGCATGACATTTAGATCAGATTGAATGGGTGACTGTGGATCTATTGTGTCTCATCAACACTAAAGCTGACAATCAACATTTATTAGAGGAGAGAATTTATTATTTACATGCATAATCTGTACATTGAGTAGGCTGAGACACATTGAAGAGAAAAAGTAGGACCCGCACCACTATGCTCCACTTCACCTTTATTCAAAAATATATCAAATATAACGTTTCAGCCACAGTAGGCCTTCGCCAGGTCTACACAGAGACCAGAGACTGTGTCTTTGACAGGATGAAGGCCTAATGTGGTTGAAACGTATTTTATGTAAAAAAAAAAAAAAAGAAGGAAAGGACCAAGTTATAAAGCCTTTATTGCATGGCTAATTCATATTGAATTCGTTAAATACATGTTTCGGCAATGTATATAATTCAGTATGAATTAGCCATGCAATAAATGCTTTATAACTTTTTCAACTAAAGAAGAATTGCCTTGGTCTTTTCCTTCTCTTTTGTATAATTTTGAAATTCCCTTACCAAAGAGCACTTTCTTTTTTAATGCTAATTTCCACTGGAGCACTTTTTCTGCTTTACATATATTCTATTTTATAAGTTTTTTAATAAAGGTGCAGTGGAGCAAAGTGGTACCTTTCCTCTTTATTGTCCCCTTTTTTCGACCCAGCACCAGTGTATAATTACTCCTACTTGCTGAAATACATTGTCCATATGAATCAAATTCCATGTACGACACTGACTATCCTTTGTACTCTAAGAACAATACTGTAGAAGAGGAATCACATACAGTTTTTTTAATCAGTTGAATTACAATCATGGCCCATATTGGGCTTTAATTATTGAAAATGATGGCATTCTTGTCTCAGATCTAATCAAACCATTTCTCGGGTGGGAACCACTTCATTTCGGTGACAGCTCTTCCCTTCTTTACACTACAGGCGTTCCCTTCCCCAAGAACTTCCAGCAGGTGTGCAAGAAGATCCTGAGCCGTCTCTTCAGGGTCTTTGTGCATGTTTACATCCATCACTTTGACAGCGTCTGCAGTATGGGAGCGGAGGCCCACATCAACACCTGCTACAAGCACTACTACTACTTCATCTCGGAGTTCAGCCTCATTGAACACTCTGAACTGGAGCCGCTGGTGAGACGTTAGGGAGGGTGAAGGGTGAAGACGGGGGTCAGGAGAGAGGGGATTAGATGGATGTTTTGTGTGGGAGGTTGTCTATATCACTCGCATAACTGTCCGTCTAGCAAAAAAACAACATCCTGACACTTATAACCTAGTTGTACAGCTGTAGTTTTGTCTTTATATCACAGAACAATGTGTTTTCCCGGCTAGTGCACAACACAAAGGAAAAAAAATTTAGTGTGTCTGCTGAAACCACATAAACCGGATGATTACTGAGTCTAACTGTGGCCATAAAACACAAGACTAAACTGTGTTCTTGTTAAGATAGTTATATGAAATGGCATCTTTGATTCACCATTTGGCACCACGAATGGAATCAACAATGCACTATTTTGTTCCCCCAAGTTTGCATCATAAAAGAAACTTGTTAAACTGCTTTGTAGAAACTGGGTTAGTTTGAAGTAACAGCCATCATAAGAGAAAATGGGAGCTTTGTTCAGTCATATAACGAGTCAGAATTTGTATATTACCTTTTGTTGCTTTATTCCAACAAAGGGACCTCCATCACATGTGAGCAGATGGAGAATGGCGCTCCCAGCATCAATAAAAGGCCTCAGTAATCATCATTATGAAGCCAAGGCTATGTAATTCCCCTTGCAAAGTGAAATAGTAATGAGACATTTATGTCAACACACTGCAGGGAAGATAAATCTTGTAAACATAACAGTATGACAGACTCTATTTTATTGTCCTACTTTTAGCACCCGAGGCAATTTTTTTATTGTCATCGTAGTGGGAATGACAACAGTGTTGCTTCTCATGATAAGAAATAAGTGTGTGCTTGTTACTGTCCCTCATATTGAAGATTTAGATTGCACTTCATAATTATCATTCATCTCATGGCACGTTATTAATGGGAAGTGTTAAATATGTCCTTTGTCTTCTCTTCCCACAGAAAGCGATGACAGAGAAGATATGTAATTAAACGAAAACCACTTGGACAATGGAGTTTACATTTCAACATTCCCTGAGCCCCGCGAGAAATCACCGACTTCAAAACCGAAACACTCAAAAACCAAGAACATTTTTTTATGGATTTGAGCTGTGAGAGTGGTTTTCTAAGTGTAACTAGGAATGTTCACTAACTTAAACTTGACACACGTCTTCACATTGTGGCCCCATACCTTAACAGACCTTTTTGGTTTATTGTGGCGCTTTGATGAGCAGCATTCCAGGACTTTGTTTTAGTCTGTAATAACTAGATTGGCCCTCTACATGGCTTTGTTCGTCTTTTTGTGCATGTTTTGAACATTGTTTATGTTGGACCTTTGTATACTTTTTGATATATTGAGCCTTATTGTGATGAATGAAACATTTTATTTGATAGCAGTGTTCTTCTAGTTTGATCTTATACTAAGGACATAAAAATGCAGGCAAAAAATGCACCATGTACCACACAAAAACATTGGGACATGATTCTCTTTTCATTATAAGCAAACTCTATTTCACAGCAATGAAAAGTGAATATATTTACAGGATGAATGCTGATGATACTGAGTTATTTATACCTGCTGCTTAGGTTTGATCCTATATCTGTCACAAAGCGACTGTTTCAGGCCAAACTCAAGACTGACAGATCCTTCCAGAATAACCTAGAAATAGACAAGGACCAGTAAAGATCTGCCTCCTTTTTAAAAAAAAAAAAAATAGTATGTGATGTGGGTGGTATTTCCTCCAGTGATAACCTGTCAGACTTCTATAAACGAATGTGTAAATAAAGGTTATCATCATGCACAAAAAATCCCCCACTACGTGGAGTGGGGTGTGGCGAGATGTCAATCCAAATGACGTTGCAGCGGTTTCCATATTTTTGACCAATGGGAGTTAGGAGAGTGTAGAAGGGGGCGGGAGAAATGTGTGTTTATGTATTTTCCCGCCCCGTGCGTCACTGGTTAGCTCCGCTGTTGCTCTTCATGGATGCTTGCATCAGATGGCAGAGGCTTTGACTGAGGGATTTGGCCAGTTTGGAGACAGATTCCAGGTTAGATGCGTGTATTATTTCATTTTTGCTATAATATTAACAAGGCGGCGTGTCATTACTAACTAGCCTATCTAATGAACGTTAATAGGAGGGACAAACTAAAGTGTTTAACGTTAACGTTAGCTATAGTTAGCTTGCTAAGGCTAACGTATAGGATAACGTTGACCAGTACATTCTAGTTAGTAACGTCAGTTAGCAAGCCAACACTGACTTCTCTTACGATCTTTTCATTTGTTAGCTTTACTACATTGTTCCCATCTTGCTAACGGTACATATATGTTTGCAACAATGTTGCCACTGAAAAGCAACGAAAAACGTTAGTTAGCTGGGTTAGTTAGCATACTGGGCTGTCACTATAGACAAGCTGGGATTAGTTAACGAGTTTAATAATAATGACATCAACAGTAAGTCAAATACCTAATATCACTTGGAGCTGGCATGGGCAGCTGAAAGGTACAGTAACATTGCTTGCTACATAGTACAGTGCATTTGCTGACTACAGCATGAACTTCAGGAGTGAATGACTTTCACTTGGCAGAGAGCTGTAGCTAATACAGACCGGACTTGAATGTTCTGCGACCATTCAGTCACCGACTAACCCAACTTAACCAAAATGATCCATTTACATAAAGAGCAGAAGAAGGAGGAAATGCTTATGTAAACTGCTCTTTGGAATTCGTCTAGCTAACGTTACATTCCTACAAGTGGGAACTTGTACCTTTCAGCTTGATTGATGACGTTAGACCTACATGCTCTTCATTGCTCAAATTCTTTACCACAACTTCTGTATCTGCCTGCCGGCTTCTGTGTATGCCTGCCGGCCCACATTACGTTACTGTTCTAGATAACTAAAAATTGTCATGTGCTTTCAGTTGGCAGATATGGTGAGGCACAGCATGATGACAGACCTGCAAGCCTTCCAGCACTCTCTCCAGGTACAGTAGTGATCTGTAAAACTGCCGGGTTTGTGTGTCAAACCTGTAACTTCCTGAAAGCTGTTGCGTCAGATAGGCTTGAGCCAGAAACCAAGCTTCTCTTCTCAATAACCAAGCTTATCTGTATTGAAATATAGAGGTTTCGTCACTCTCCATGAGTCATGCACTATCACCGGCTGTGTGAATGCTTTTGGGAATATCCAAGGTCAGATGAGGCCTGTGATAGCATTTCCTGTATTCTTGTTTACATATAAGGCCACTGTGTTGGCAGGTTGCCTCAAGGAAAGATAATCAGCTAGGTCGTTGTAGTAGTAAATGACTCAGTGCGCCATTTAATGCAAAAGAAGGTCATATCTGTTATTATATCCGTTAGCCTAGTGGGGGCTGTAAGGTATAAGTTGTTTGGATGATCAGAAAAAGTAAAACTGTAATATTGCAGTTCCCACAGTGAACAAAAGTGAGAGAATAATGTTCTCCTTCTCGTCCTTTCTCTACCTTTCGACTGCCTGATCTCTCTGGCCACTCTCGCACTTTCCCTTCCTCTTTCCCCCACCCACACAGTCTCCTGTTCTCTGTTACAGGGCAGCTCCCTGGCTGTGGGCCAAGTTGGGGAGAGCTGTGGGGGAATTCAGCAGAACGGGATCGCCACAGAGGAGAGACAGCGCCTCTCCCACGGCCCAGCAGGTACAGCAGCTTTTAGAATTATAACTGCTCTAGAGCTAGCGCAGCTTAAGATGCATAAAGTAATAAATGAAGTAATAAACTAGCAAAGTACACACTGATATTAGTCATTTTGCATGCATTTGTGCGACGTGCAGCTTGTACTTATTTTGCGTGCACATGTATTCTTCTCTCATTGCTACAGAGATAGAGAAAAGCCAGCCAATGAGCATCCCGGACGCAGCTAAAAGAAAGAAGAAGAAAAGAACAAGAGCAACAGACAGCTTCACAGGCGCTTTTGATGGTAATGAAGCTCATATTACCAGACACGTGAAGAAGAAAATAACAATCAAAATGAAATCACCTGCAACAGTCTCATCACTGTTCTTCCAGACCTGTACAAGCTGACAGATGAGGTGCTGGGTCAGGGGGCGTATGCCAAAGTCCAGGGGTGCATAAGCCTGCAGAATGGAAAGGAGTTTGCTGTGAAGGTGAGTTAGGATGGTGAGACATCAGGCAATACTGTTCTATAATACAAAATTGGCAATACTCTGAGTAAAAGGTAAACAAGTAAGACACATTGATTTTTTTGTGTGTTGTGTTTAAGGCAGTAATGCTGAGACAACTTGTTGAGTTGCCCAAAGATTGCTCTGTGAATCATGGCCTTGTAGATGTTAAATCTGTAACACATTACCCAAATAAGACTCTATTCTACAAAATCCTGACCTGTGTTGTCCCTGTATGAGAACTCGTGAAGTTTGAAGTTATGGGAATAGTTTTAGATATGTCCTTTTTTATGATAACTTAAATCATGCATGTAATCTTGATTTACATTCCAAAAACATTCCAGAAGGGGCTCTACATGACCTCCATTTTTTTAATTTAAGTTCTAAAAAAAATACATACAATACTACAGCTACGAAGAGGTGCTTAATATAATAGCCCAACTGTGTAGATTTAACACTGTGAAATCAAAACATTTACATTTTAATTTTGGCAACTAATAGTGTTTTGTCTGTTCTTGTTTGTTCGTAGATCATAGAGAAGAGTGCGGGGCACAGTCGCAGCCGAGTCTTCAGAGAAGTGGAGACACTCTACCAGTGTCAAGGAAACAAGTGAGCACACTCGCAATCTGCCATTTAGGTTAATTAATAATGAATATGGAATGAGGAACAGATTTTAATCTTTGGGAAATACCTTTTATCCAGGAACATTTTGGAACTGATCCAGTTCTTTGAAGATAGCTCCTGCTTTTACTTGGTATTTGAGAAGTTGTGTGGAGGTAAGTGTCAGATAATAAATATTGGTTATATGACACGCACTACCACATATCACTCTCAGATAACTGAAAAATATCACTGTGAATATACACCTACACTGAATGCTAAAAGTGATTCTCTTTTCCTCTTCCCTTAGGCTCAATTTTTACTCACATCCAGAACCGTAAGCACTTTGATGAGCTGGAGGCCAGCAAGGTGGTCAGGGACATCGCACAAGCTCTTGACTTCCTACACACAAAAGGTAGGTCGCCATCCAAAGAGCCGTCCCTACCAAAGCATAACAACAGACTTTTCGTTTCATCATCATGACACTGTGCTTTTCTACAGGCATTGCCCACAGAGACCTCAAGCCGGAGAATATCCTTTGTGAATACACTGATCGGGTAAGTGATTTTTTTTGTAAAGAAACAAAAGCTCCCAGATGGCAGGTAGTTATTCCTAACGGTATAGAGCATAAATAGTATTATGATAATTGTTTTTCCTCCATCTTCCTGCTCAGGTGTCTCCAGTAAAGATCTGTGACTTTGACCT
Source organism: Centroberyx gerrardi (assembly GCF_048128805.1). Classification (NCBI taxonomy): domain Eukaryota; kingdom Metazoa; phylum Chordata; class Actinopteri; order Beryciformes; family Berycidae; genus Centroberyx; species Centroberyx gerrardi. The sequence continues at coordinate 9,112,797 of NC_136005.1, forward strand.
GGGAAGTGGAGTGAAGCTCAGCAGTGCCTGTACGCCCATAACGACTCCGGAGCTCACAACACCGGTAAAGCCCCACAGTCTGGTTCTGAACTTAGAGCTGAGCACTTACACGTAGCATGGGAAACAGATTTATATGAATTAGGGCTGGGCGATATACCAGAAATTTTACCAAAACCCGACACTGTCACTCTCTCACCGACCAAGTTTTTATACATGTCGGTATGTTCGGTAAATGCATTTGTCAAGAAGCAGACTTTGCATAAATGGTTTCATTTGTGCCAGCTAGAGAAGGACAGAATATCACTGGAAGTAAGGTGGGTTTACCTTCAAAATAAAAGCATACTTTTTATATTTATGATGCTAATGGTGAATGTAGTATTTCTGCACCGGGGATAGAAAAACAAATTGTTTCATTTATTGTTATCAAGGTAAATGTGACAGTAGTGATATGAATCTCAGGCCATATCACCCAGCCTTAAAATTAATTTATTGGGCAATAGTCACCAGACTCTTCTGTGTGTTTTCAGTTTTTGCCTTCTCTTCTCAGTGTGGCTCAGCAGAGTACATGGCTCCAGAGGTAGTGGAGGTGTTCACCGACGAGGCCTCCTTCTACGACAAGCGCTGCGACCTTTGGAGCCTTGGGGTCATCCTCTACATCCTGCTGAGCGGCAGCCCCCCCTTCACAGGCCACTGTGGCAGCGACTGTGGCTGGGACCGGGGAGAAACCTGCAGAACCTGCCAGGTACGCTTCACCCAACCAGCCCTCCTCGCTCCGTCCGTCCTCCATCTCACCTGACACATCCATAAGTGTTCAGTTCCTACAGTGCTTACAGCGCCCCCCGTCATGACCCTGAAGCAGTGTGGTTTCTCCACAGCCTGCAGTCGGTGTTGTCTCACATTCACAGCTTTCTATGACACACAGCTAGCAGCATATCCAGGGCTTCCTCTGTGTTCACTCAGCAGTGGTGCAACACCACAGTAAGAAAATGATTACCACTGCTAGAGAAAATGTGGAAAAAAATCAATATTATTTAAAGCTACAATATGCAACTTTTCGCCTTGAGGGAGCAAGGGCCTTCTAACACTGAGGCAAGTACACAAAGGGTCACAGATATACACAGACTGATAATGTATAATATATTGTATTTATTTGTTATGTTAATGTGGGAAAAAAACTGCTTATTGTAGCATTTACCTAATTTACCTCTAAAATAAAAAGAAATATAGTCCTGTTGTTTAAAATCAATGTTTTAATACAATAAAGTATCCAAAGAAAAACTCACTTTACCACTGCAACCTGCACTAGAACCATATTGGGGAACTAAAAAAGGGATGATATGGAACCAAAACTAAAAAATGAGTACCACTGCTCCTTTAAATTACAGAGGAAACTGTGATATATGAACAATATTAAAGAATATTGTGGAATATTCTCTCCTCAGAGTCACCTGTTTGAGAGCATCCAGGAGGGCAAGTACGAGTTTCCAGACAAGGACTGGGCTCACATCTCAGAGGGGGCCAAGGACCTCATATCCAAGCTGCTGGTCCGGGACGCCACTCTGCGCATCAGTGCTGCTCAGGTCCTCAAGCACCCCTGGGTGCAGGGGGTGGGTGTCTTTAGTACTCTAATCTTGACACATGACTACTCTAATTCATCCAGTGGCATTTATTACTAATGAAATAAGTCGTTTATTTGGGAATTTTTATTTTGTGATTTAAAGCTAAAGCTAAAGTTAAAGTGTACATTTTCAAGTGATATGAAGAACTCGGTTCCCTTTAAACTCATGCTGGTGTTTTCATTTCCCCAGAATGCTCCAGAGAGAGGTCTTCCAACTCCTCATGTTCTGCAAAGGTAAAGCCAGACAGCTTCGAAAGCGATGTCAAATTCGTCTATGAAGCGCTTTAAACAATTTACAGTGCTTGTGCAAAGTGCTTTACAGAGCGACAAAGGACATTAATGCAGATAAGAACAAGAGAGAATAAACACATTGCCGTTTTTATGATATGAGGATAGAGGTTGTGTATGTGGTGTGAGAATATCTGTGTGTGAGTGAAGGCGCTGGAAGGAGACAATGTGCCAGTAAAAGACAGTACAGTCAGTTAAACACAGTCCACTATCTCACAGATCGTCTTCCCCCTTCTCTCTGCTGACAGGAACAGCAGCACCAAAGACCTGACCCAGTTCGCGGCGGACGCCATCGCCTTCAACCGGCAGCTGTCCCAGCACGACGAGGAGCAGGAGGACGTCGGAGCCATCGTCTGCTCCATGAGGCTTTCCCCTCCCTCCAACTCCAGACTGGCGCGCAGGCGGGCGCAGTCCAACGCCCTGCGCACCAGGGACTTCCTGCCCGCACCGGAGAACCTCACAACCTGACTGAACCGCACAGAAACCCGAGAAACCGCTAAAGGCTTGTGTGAACTTCCTCCTGTGTTTGTCGTCCCGCTGATTTGAAGCAACTTGCATCTCTATTGTTCATTCTTAAGGATAACCTTGAAGGAGAAATGCAAGTTGAATTGCACACATACACACACCTCTCCATGTTCTCCGACTGATTTTAGCCTCTGCCCTCTCTCCTTGGATTAGCCACACAGTATCAGAAATGACTAACTGTTGCTGTTGTCAGCTTAACTCCTGTGTAGCTTCCTATGTTGTATTTCCGGTGCTGCAGCTCTCTCTCATGGCCAGTAATCTTATCACCTAGAGACAGAGAGTTGGAGCACTAAGGAGACACTTTATCCTTGGCTGCCACTTCCTTATTGAAAACATAGTTGAATCTCTTGAGGTTTGTCCAGGAGTAATTTTGAGTTCCCAGAGTTTAACACATGGACTTCATAGTTTGGGAATAGCTTCGCATTTAGTTTTCAGAATTTTACATATAGACTGCATAGATTTATCGTTCTCCTGAGTAATAATACAACTCATGCTGATCCCAATACAGCATAAACCCCTCTTTATGCCAGCAGTTTATACTCTGTATCCTATCGATGCATATCATTATAAACACAGGGCATTACAGTTATGCAGCTTTTGCTGCCTTAATGCAATATCTTCCTTATTTTATAGATTTTATTTGTGTTGTACCAACTGTGAATTGCTTTCTGTATTTAAATAATATTTAATTGATAGTTATTGAATGCTTTAAGAGCATTGCTTCTCAGCCACCTGATGAGGCAAGGGATGGTCTTATTTTTTATTTTTGCCTTTTTTTAAGCCTGTCTAAACTGTATGTGATTTGATTTGTGTGGATGCATGTAGACTAAAAGGTAGAAAATGGACTACACTTAGAAGGGATTGTCCATCATCTATGGAACTGGACTTTCTCTCTGTAAACTTTACCTAGCTCTTCCAAGTCCATCCTTATTGGTCTAGGTTACTTCTAATGTTTTGAAAAGGTGTATGCAGAACTTATGGAAAGTGCTGAGTGAGGAATGTGAATGGATTCAACATGTTGAGAAGTTCAACGTTTGATCAAATTGTGTTTCTTAGAAAATCTAGCTTTCACTTCAACACAAGCTACCTGTGGCACTGATGTACTTTGAAATAAGTCACTTATTTAGCTTACCTGAGCGTTAGGTTATTGTAATATAAAGCATCACTTTGGTTGAAAACTGTGAATTCAACACCTAATATTTATATTTTAAAAACCGGTTTACCTATCGTCTTTAGTACCAACATTACCTCAGATTCCTCAACTGCACCACGTCTTTGCACGTTTTGTACAGATGCAAAACCATCCAGAAAAGACTTGCTTGCTTTCTTAACAATAAGTGTCTTATTGATCCAATATCTCAGTGTCTTGTCAGTCTGAATGATTTTGAAATGTGACAATTGAATTTGTTTTAGGTTGTATATGGTATAAAATGTTGGTTTTAATGTGACCTAAAAGGGTTTTTTGTGTATAGTTTACATTACATGTGTGATGGAGTCTATACTGGGGTTGAAGGGATCTATTTTTATACCAGTGTTTGTAATGGATTGTGTTGTCGGTTGCATCTACTTGGTTCTGTGAATGGTTTTGAATGTGCCAACGAAAAGAACGATGGACTAAACAAGTGAAGACTTGCTCCATCGTTGATTTGCTTAGGTCCATCAAGTTGCTGATGATATTTACCCTCTGAATTAGATTTTTACTTTTTTAAAGAAACATTTTTACCTTTTTTTAGTTGTGAGAGTTTGGTTGTTCCACCTGTTGAGGAGCCCGTCTGTGTTTTAATGGGGTCACTGATGGGAGTCTAGCACTTATTTCCCCCTCACACTATTAATTTAGTATGTTGGCCACTAATGTAAACTGCATGTCCCCAGATTTCACACTGTTGCCATGGACACCCCATCCCTATAGCAACTAAGGGCCTTCACAGGCTGGCAGGAATCGACTGAGATTTGCTCTGGGAGAGTGCACACATTAGGAAACAACCACTTGCTATGTTAAAGCCCTCTCTCTCCCATTATGAATCATCAAAGTACTTGTTTGTTTTTCCCTCAACTGTAATGGCATTGGATGAAATACAGTAATTGGTATGCAATTACAGAATCCCTTGAGATAATTTTTTGTCAAAGCTCTTGTGGGGTTGCTATATGCATAATGCTCTCACAATGTAGAGTATACTCACATTATATTTTCACTGGTATGCTGTGTTCTCAATAAAAAAAAAATCCTAAACATTTTCTCAAGTCTTTGTTCTTCTTCTTGGCTAATCTGTGTGTGACACAAGTAGGTTTGTCACGATACTAGAATTTCTAACTTCGATACAATACCCAGGAAAATATCGATATGCGATACCATTTTCGATACCACGGGGAAAAAAATGAATTTTCAATCTTTTGTTTTTTTTAATATTATACTTTTAAAGTTGTCTGAGATCAAACAACACATTTTTGATTGACAGGTGTCGATCGCCGTCATGATTTGCTCTTTTTTATTGAGGGGAGTTTATACTGCACAACCATGTGAAACATCATATTGCCTCCTGGCCTCTGCAGCATAGACTGTAAGCAACTAAGCAAAAAACACAGAGACCCAAACTAGTCCCTTAATATCCGACAACGCAGGGGGAAATCCCGGTGCAAACGAGACAGACAGACGGACACTTCTCCATAACGTTGGCCCGATAAAACTCATTCAAAACTTTGCACTTACACAGCAGATTACCCCTGCTCTAGTCATCAGCCTATCAGAACACTTTCAGCTTGTTGAAGCAACAGATACCCACCAATGATAGGGAGAAATCAGCAGGGCTAGAGTTAGTGGATTATTATTGACAGAATCGGACATTTCAACGTCCGGTCGAGCCTTCTGACCGGGCCCGGACAATGCATCTGAAAACCGGACAGTCCGGTCGAAAACCGGGCATCTCAGTTTGGTTTGCTAGCTAAACTAAAACGGATGATGTGCAGGGTACGTTAACGTTAATGATAAATGTTTAATGCTTCAGTGATGTTGAAACGGGAGCTTTCGCTAACCTCGAGAAATTATGTATATAGGGTGTCGGTCCTTAAGGTGCTTCGCCAAGTTTGACGTTTAACATTGTTTGCTGACTGAAGCAACAACCCAGCTGACTGCTACTAGTGAGAGGAGGGGCTGTGGGCAGCGGTGCAGTGTGTGTGTGTGTGTGTGTGTGTGTGTGTGTGTGTGTGTGTGTGGCTAGTGGAGGCGGAGAAATAATGTTTGATTTTTCATTAAGAGAAAGCACTGCACTTTTTTTTTTTTTTACTTTGACAACCCTTGTGCTGAGTGAATGGTGGGAGGATGGTGAATGAGGCAGGAAGAGGGAGTGATTCACCGGCCCACACACTGACGAGATAGCATCGCTCTGATGGGAGCGCGTGTCCTTGTCCAGATCTCGTAGAGAGCACGAGACTCGGGAGAAGAGCATCACGATTACACTTTGTCTGGTGGATGATAGCAGGGCTGCATTAGTTGCTGCCTATAAAGGGGCAAGATGACATAAGAACAACTTCAGGTTTGTTCATAATAATATACCAGGCAAGGTGTCAGGTTGAAAGAAACAAGTAGCACTCATCCCATTCAACACCTTCCCTTCTGTTTTCTCTTGGTGTTTTTAATGTTTCCTGAAAGCATCCTTGTCAGTTTCTGATGGATGGATGGAGGCTGCTGTGTGTCTCTTGGGACTGTATTGATTGGACAGTTTTTCACAGGACGCTCTAGCGCCCCCAGCGGTCCGTGTCCGGTATAACTGGTGGAGAGAGAGCAGCAGCGCAGCAGTCCGGTCGGCTTCACCTGCTGGAAGGAGAGATCAGCTCCAACTCCACGACTCGGTAAAAAAAATGTGAAGAAAAAGACGTGAAAACAACAAACAAGATTATGGGACTGATCCGATGTAAGTGAAACAGTAAATGGCGTTTAAATAATGTTTTTTTTTCAGGGCTTTTTTTTTTTCTCTCAGTGGGAATTGTCCGTGCAAGTCTGGACGTGAGTCGCTTGTCTGTTTTGTGTGTTATGATCCGATTGTTATCACTAATAATTAACAGGCTACACGTATTGCCGTATGAATTTCGCCACTAACTGCTTTTGAGTTTTATTGCTGTCGTTTGTTAGTCTGCTTGAACGCCTCCCAGACCAGAGTGTAACTGCATAATTAAAATCATGGAAAACTAAGGAATTGATTTTTGAATTAGTTAATTCCTAATTGATTTTAGGAATTACTTTTGAAAGAAATGTTTTCACTTGCAGCGTCAAATGTCATGAAAACATATAAGATTTGAAAAAAGCAGTCATGCAGCTTCAATAACTTGCTCTTCCTCTGTCTCTTCCTCAGCCTCTGGACCAGTGATGAGTTGACCAGCCAATCCTCAGCCTCTGTGGATCGCACGTGGAGCCGTCCATGTCAGTCCGCCTTGAGTCATGGTGCTCACCGACAAAACCTCCAAACCCTCTGCTCCCCAGAAGAAGGCTCCCCAGCGGCGCGCCCTGCGGCCCCAGAGCCTGCCCTCCCCGGCCCTGTGCTGCGCCTGCGGCCTGTGCATCCTGCTGGCCGGCATCAACATCACCCTGGTGGGTGCTTTTGCCTTTGGCACCTTCGTCCCCACCGGCAACCCCCCCATCATCATCGGCCCCCTGCTCCTACTGGTCGCCCTGGCCTTCTTCACGGCGTGCTGCGTGTTCAGCAGGAGGCCCCCGGCCCACGCCGCTCGCAAGGCCAAGGGGGGCGAGAGCTGGGGGCTGATGCGGATGGGGGCGGCGGCGTTTGAGATGGAGACGAGCGAGCACACGCTGCAGGACACCACCGCCGTCCAGCTCAGCCCCACCAACTCCCCCAGCTCCTCACACAAGTCCAGCTCCAGCCGGGAGGACAGCGGCGCTCCGCCTTCCTGTCAGGAGACCGGAGACGTGGAGGTCAGACCGCAAAACCTCAGCTTCACCTCTGACAGCAAGGAGAGCAATCCCATCCACATGCTGCCTGCTCACAACACTTCCTCTACGTAGCATGGATTTGTCTCTGCCAACTGGCTGCTGTATTGAGATGCTATGCTGTTCACACTCACACACACATGTACACACACACACACACATGTACCACTGTGAGTGGTAGATGGAAATGTCTTTGGTCGACAAGACTGAGTGTCAATTTGGAATTTGTAAAAAGAGAGCAACAGCAAAAGTCCATTATGAATGGCCAGTCGCTCAGCCTGCAGTCTGAAATGTGTTGTAAAAAAAAATAACAGAGTGAATGTTTCTGGTGGTAGCTAATTCAGTGCATTATGTTATTGAATGTTTATTGCTCAGTCCCAGTATGTATTTTATGATGCGAGAACAGAAACAGGAGATGACACCTTAATCCAAGTGCCTGTTTTATGTCATTCTAGTTGTATAATGCATACAGATAAGGGCCTTTATCAAATACTGGAGATTATCCTGCGTAAAAAAATATTCTATGGATTGACTGTGGTTTGTGCTCGTCACCTTATACGTTGGAAACGAAGATGAGTGTGTCCAGCCAAGCTGCTCTGAGTCACGAAAGCTGTTCTTGTGTAAGCCTGATAAATCTGAGCCTCAGTCTTTCACACACTGTGACAGAGCCGTCGCTTTTTGATGCTCTTTGTATCAGCTGCAAAGAGCGAGAGTGCAACCTTGAGCCGCGTTAACATGGACATTCAGGACCCAGGCACAGCATCTTTCCTTCAATTCATTCCTATGTATTTACATTGCAGTGTCATATTTACAGTAGTAACTAAGGTTATACCTCAAGAGAGAGTACATGTTTGGGGGACTTATACATTTTTACAAATAAAACTGTGATGTTGTTGTTCACACTTGCCCTGTTTTACTTGATTGTAAGTCTGTTTCAAAGCCTCACTGAGTCAACACCTGTGAATCGGCCCTTTGTGTAGCATGCACAGAAACAAAGCCATAAAAGACACAACATATGTGCATCAGGCTGGATAAGGGAGCTGCGCGGAATGTGAAGATAATTCGCTCTTATCTGAGGGGAGCCGGTGCCGTCAGTGCAAACAGCTCCTTCCCAACATGTTGCCCATCACTTGGCATCTGACCCAACAGCTGCTGGCAAAGGCAGGGGCGCTGTTTACTCATCATTACACATCTGCTGTCCACAAACACAGCAAGCCTCGCAGTCTGATCCCTGCACACAGCGCAGCCATCGGAAAAGACAACAGAAGCCGCCGCTCTCATTACATTGGTGTTATTCCAGTGGGGGTTTTTCTGCGTAGATCAAGCCTGCTGAATGGCTGCAGATAGTCAGATTACATGGCTGCAGTTATCCAATTAGTCAGGAGCATACTGTATCTAAAGAGGATGACATGTCTTGGCAACCTAAACTCATTTTATCAAACCGGTAATGAGGTCATGTTGCTCTGAGGTGCAGCGAAATCCATCCGGAAAGTAACTTGTTGCAGCTACTCAAGTTAGAGTCATTTTAGACTAATAATACTTTTCTGAGTATTTTTATAAGACTGCACTTTTACTTCTACATGAGTATTTGCTCCTACTTTTACTGTAGTAAATTCTATTTAAAGACATAAAAGTAATGAGATTTGGTATTGAGTCCCAAGTGGTCCCAGCCCAAAAGTTTCATTTTTGCACTACTTCCATCTATCTGCCTCTATCAGTCCCTTATCAGTCTCCATTGTGGATGTGTTGCACATCTTCTTTTTCAGGACAACCAGGGCTACTTGAAAATGAAGTAATATTTGATGTTAGTAGCTGCATTTTAGATTTACTAACAGTAAACTTGTCATTCTGGACTGTACCTTTCATAACTGATACTATAACTTTGTTTCTATGAGCTGAAATGAGCTTTCCTCTAACCTTGGCTTGTAATAATCCATCAAATGTTTTGCAAGGACAATGCCAAAATGAGCCACCTGCTTTTTGTTGAAAGTAACTACATACTTATTTATTTCCAGGGCGCTACTGTTAATTTAAAAGTTAAAGTATCCTTACTCTTTCTTGAATAACATTTGGCTGAAGTAGCAGTACTTCTATTTAAATGTAATATTTCAGTGCTGTTTCCACCTCTGTTCCAATGTCATTATCACAAGGAAATCCAATAATGATAATCAAACTAAAAAGGTTGAAATGAATCATTTTATGGATTATAAATAAAAGGGAAGCACCTATTTGACAAATCAAATCATCTTAAAAATGAATGAACCCAAAACACAATGTCGTTGCTGAATTTCAGTATTTATTTTCTAAATGTAACTCTCTTCCTGTGTGAAACTAAACAGTGTTTGTTCTGATAAAGGAGTTTTGCAGCTCCTCCTCTGTGTGGCTGCAGGGTCAGTGAGGCAGCGTTTGGACGGGCTGCTGGACAGCAAAAGACTTCAAATGAACAACAATCAAAGGGAACCTATGAAAAATGACCATGACCTCTACTTTCTATCTCATTCCCTGATCATTGTTTCCTAGAGGCCACCTGTAATTCTCCACCTGGGTGCCAAACTGAAAGCCTCTGTGACTGTGACTTTATCAGAACAGACACAGTTTATTTTCACATAGGAAGAGAGTTACATTTAGTAAACACTGAATAAACACTGATATTCAGCAAAGATGTTGTGTTTTTGAAGGTGATTTGATCATGTCATTCACATAAACATTAATGTCAACTATACAGTTTAGACAATAAATGGCTCCATAATGAGACATCTGCCATTTGAAACAAGTGACACCTATTCATACAAAATTATTGATCAAAATGTAAAATATATATATATGGTAATTTGTAAGGAAGGTAGATAATAATACTGAATGATGAACAAGATCAGACAATGATTTATATCTAAAATGGAGATATAGTGTTTAGGAAATTAACTCTTATTCATAAACAATAGTGATAATTCATTATCTTTTTTCAGAAAGCACATAGTCGTTACAGTTTATTGTGTGTGTGCTGCAGAAAGATCATGAGACAAATGAACTGTGTTTTACTCTCATGTTCATGGTTACAGCCTGAAAAGATTTTATAACCCCATTATGAATCTATTTCACCATGCGGGAGCCACAGCAGCACAATGCATAATGTTTTATTCTTATGATTAATCATCTCACGATTCTTCAAATATGATCTACTGCAATAACAGTCGTTGATAATTGACAAAAAAAACTGCAGTAATTTGCAAACTGATCTTCATTCCATTTGGCTCCACTCATTAAAGCAGTGATTTGTGAACTCAATAATGTTGACAGTGAGGCTGAAGGGACATTATCACTCGTGTCAGCGAGAGCTGAATGATTCACAAAGCAGTAGTAAAGACCATTACTTTTATGCAAATAGCGCACATTAGAATGAAAGACGGGATCAGTAGGCGTACAATGAACCTGAATCACACGCAACAAGCTTGATGAATGATGATTCATGTAGCTTTATCATTTTGTTCAAAAGACTAAATTACCAAGAAGACTTCAGTTGCATTTGACAGGGATCAAGCAACATTTCAGTCTTATGTCTCCACCTTGTGGAAAGGGGACAAATATTAATGTCTATATTTCACATGAAGTGAAAAGAGCAGGAAGGCTGATGAAGGAATATCATAAAGTAATAAAAGAAAAGGAATCGTGCATGTAGAAAAAGTGGCTACTCACTTAAAGTAGTGTAAAGTAGCCTTACAACTACTTGCAACATAGTTTAGGAATTTTCTGCTTTTCTCTTATAGTGTTAAAAAGACAAACCCTCCTCTCTTTTCTCATAACCTGCATTAGATTTCATGCTATCCTCAAGTAAAGAATATTTCATACATGAAAAACGTTCAAAAAGTGAAGAGAATTTAGCAGATTTGGCAATTTGGCTTTTTTTTTTTTTTTCCCCTAATTAAAACTCCACAGGAAATGACCATGTTACTTTCACCATGTGTAATGCTGTGTCCAGTCACTAGAGGGCAGTATCTCCATTCACACCGTGTTGATGAGCCTCACTTGTCATGTTCATCTCAAGGTGAGAGAACTAATTTCATTCAATTTAATGATTTAATTTAATGTTTTTTTGAGTTTGTTTTGGTCGCTAATATTTCATTGAAAATGAAGCATGCCAGGCAGCTTTCTGCAATGATCTTTATATAACATCTGCAAAATGTTCACATTTTATCATAATATCCTCTGCCTTTTGGTCGTATCGATCCTTAACGAAAATATAACAGTCCCATGATCAACTCGAGAAGATACAAATATCACAGAAAACCTATACGTCCCTAGGAATATTATAGACATATCACTGGAGATAAAATAAATAAATAAATAAATAAATGAATAAATAAAAATACAATAAACTAGGGTACGTTAAGGTGACTATGAACTCACTATTGGATACTACAGACACACTATAGGTCCCTATAGGAATATTATAGGGATAGTGATATCATAAGAGATAAAACAAAAATACAATTAAGCATGATAAAGTCTCTATATAACGCACTATTGAATACCACACACTGTAGGGCCCTATAGGAATATAATAGGAATATCATAGCGATTTTTCGTTGTTGTGATAACCAATTGCTTAGTAATAAATAAGCAGTAGAATTAAGTTCCTCCACCCCTCCCACCCTGATGCTGCCCTTAAATTTCCCCTTAAGTAGCTTCAAAGTTAGAAAAAACTTTTTTTTCTCCACACTGTAATAGCCTATAATGCCTATATATATTCTGTATCTTCTTGTTCAAACGCTTCATTGAAGCTTTCGTTGCTTATATTGAGTAAAATATTGAAACCCAAGACGCCATTTTTTATGGCTACACGGTCAAATGTAAGAAAGTTGTCTTTTGCATCATTTTATACACATTTTCATGTACTTCAGCATGACATATTTGTTATCTTTGGAAACCTTGGGATCTTGACTATAGTAGCCTATTTAAAACAAAGTTCTGTCAACAAAGCTTGGCCACGGAAGATGCGTTTGTAACGATGGACCAGCCAGACGAAGAGGCACATGCAATTTCGATAAGTTTCTATTTGTTGTGTCATCTATGAAGGACAAATGTGGCCCTATTGTGAAAATATTTATATATGCAATTTATAATTTTGTTGGGCACAATTTGTGGCAAACTTTCCCATCCACATCCCAAGTTGTGCCCAGGTTTGCCTCCCGGCCTCCAAACGGCACGCGGACAAAGCGCTCGGCTGCCGCTGCCGCTGCACTCCGTCGTCCTTGGGCCTCCTGCCTGCAGCTCGCTGTGCTGCAGAGGGATGCAGGTATCCTCCTGCGGCCCTGAACCGCAGCCGGGTCGTCTCTGAACCGCTGCTGAAAAATACATTTCCCACAGGAAATACACCACATTCCCAGATAACCGGAAGATAGAACAATAGCAAGGTTACAGTGTCTTTGACCCTCTGTCTGAACATAATCATCACACAGGTGACTGACCCGTTGTGTTTCCTTCACCCCCAGCTTCTTACCCAGGCCCGGCCCACACGCTCCGCTCCTGCGGTTTGCATAAGTCATTTGTCTTTCCACTTTTGAAGTCTGGCCTTCTGTCCCACCTCTGTTGTTGAGTAGAATAGGCATTTAACCGCCCACATCTTCAAATGAAGTGCCATTAATATTATCCTTCTTTGCGGTTATCATTGCAGCGTGTCCCTCCAAACAGCAGCTATAATTCCTAACGACTGCTGTGAGTGCTGACTCGGCTATTGTAAAACAAATGATATCTCTGTCCTGTTGGAATAATCCTAATCTATTTCAATGGAGGGGCCGTATTAAAATGACGAAGGGGTGGATATTACCATCGCGTGATAAATGCACAAATGTCCACCAAAGCTGAATCAGACACCACATTTTAATGGCCTGATTGCTCATTCATTTCTCGCCTCATTCTCTAGCAGCCCTGCCCCCTCCTTTTAATGCGGAGCTGGTCATATTTTGTCCCAGATTAGTATAGATGCTGGCTGACAGTTGCCTCTGCTCAAGGTATTTAGAAGACATAATTCATTCATAGATCTGGAAGTGCTCTCATTTGTCATCCCCATTTTTCTGCCGACTCCCTCCACAGTCGCTGATTCCTCTGGGTGGTGTGTGTGTGTGTGCTTGTGTGAGAGTGTGTGTGTGTGTGTGTGTGTCAGGGGAGATGAGGGCCAGGGCAGTTTCAGCTGATGTATTAGCTGGCATATGCAAGCAATGAATTATCAAGGAGGAGAAGGAGTCAATTATCCAGTCCTAAAGAGGGGCCGGGCCTGTGTGGCCTAGGGGCCCCTTTCCATATTTACCAAATCATTTCACAGAAAGGTATGCTGGGAGACCTGGGGAGCGGTGTGAGGGAGAGGAGACAGTATGCACGCACGCACACACACACACACATAGACACACACACACACACACACACACACACACACACACGCACGCTCACGTTCGCCTTCGACCCCTCTCCAACTCAACCTTGCCCCCTCTCTTCGCTGCACCCCCCTCGCACGCCGTGCTCAGTGCCGTCTCCTCAGTTAACAAGGGCAGCGGTGACGTTTGGATCCGTCCGAGTAATAATCCATTTTTTTTTTATATACACACACACCAACTCCTCTCTCAAACTGATTTGGGCTGAGCTGGAATAGCCGCGCCGTGACCGTCAGCCATTTTGCCGCGTCCCAATTCTCTCCCCTAGCTGCCTCGCCTCGAATCAAAATGGGGCCCTGATTGACTGCGCCGCTCTGACTAATAGAGTGGATACGGCAAATGGAAAACCCAGCACTTTCATATCCAAAGTCTCTTACCCCCCCTGCGTCCCCAGTCACTTTGCCTTGACATATTTCCAGAGATTGAGCGTTCTATCCTGTTTTTGATGAGGACAGGCTGAGCGGAGGTGGCAGTCAGGACCCTCAGACGGCAGCGGCCGGGCTGACAGAGCCTCCGGTGACTGACGGGGCTGACACTTAGGGAAATGAGGTCGTTAGACAGCATTATGAGCGGGCTGATAGCTCAGTAATGGGTTTTAACGCTGGAATTTAACACAGAAGCCCACCGGGGACGGGTTTGATGTGCGGGCGGACAGGTGGGTTCCTCCAGAATAAAGAGGGGAACTCTCAGGGGCGCCGGAGAGAACAGGCCGGGTTGAGGGAAATAGGGGATGAGGGAGGGAAAAGAAGAGTGGAAAGAGGAGGGGAAACACTCTAAAAATAAAATGCGCCTGCCAATGATCCTCTTTACCACAAGGAAATCAAGAAGAGTGTTTCAGCAGATGACTGACCTCGTTTTTGATCCTCCGTTCGCCTGCCCTTCACTTGGGGCCTGCTGAAAGTTTTTTTGCCTTCTTTTGTTTTGTTTGCGGTCGTAGGAAATTCCTCTGAGCGTACGGAGCAAATGAAAAATTATCTCTTCCATCCAGATGATTGTTTCTCCGAAGTGCCGAAGTCTGTTTTAATCTGTTATGGCTCAATGGCAGAAAGTACCGATTCCTAAAACAATTGAACAGTTTCGCGTCCTTTGTTGTGTTTTGGAAGATTTATAATTTTGCACGCTGTATGCACACAGCTTCCAAGCTGCCTTGAGTCTTAAGATCCCAAGTTTCAAGAAAGGGTGTCTAAATTTAGCCCATAACGATAAACTCTTAAGTTATAAGACATAGGCTAATGCGTAAGGGTGTTAAAACCAGTGGGATAGTTTAGGGGAGATTAAGGGACGTATCAAAGACTTGCGTAAAGCTCCGTCAAGAGCTGTGCGGTTGTTTGGTGGGCATCCGCAGATGCTTTTAAAAAAAAAGGCAGGAGTGGCTCAGAGAGCTTTGGCAGCCAGTGAGTGACTGATAATGTCTCAACATCACTCCCATTACTCCTTTTGGCTGTGCTGTGAAAACGAATGGTCCACTTTACTGCTGTCGCGGACCTGGCACGGCCTGTTCAGGAGGAAGATTTAGAGCGGCATTACGGCCGTCCGGCGGAGGGCAAGACAACTCACAGGAGAGGATGAAATGGATGAGGTGGGGCAGAGTGATGGTGGCGGTTTCATTCCCCCGACTTTCGGTTTGGGCGAGATGAATCACGCTTGGCCTCTTTGAGAGGGTTATGGAGGGAAAAAGGAGGTCATGTTTCCTTGGGTGCAGATGAGAAAGGTTCACAATACAAATCAAGTCCAAAAGCTTCAGTGTGTGTTTCGGCTCCATGTCCTCCAGGCATCTGTTTCACAACACTCGAGAGGGCACACACCGAGTTCAACCTCATCAGAACAGCCCAACTGGTCAAAAAGTGATTTCTGGTTTATTAGAGGTGTGTGTGTGTGCTCGTATGTGTGTGTGTAGTTGTATCTACGTGTGTGTGTGTGGAGATAGACTAGTGACAACCCCATTTCTGTTTATTTCTGGTGTGATAAGTATCTTTTCAGCGACCCTCTTCACAAGGTCCTGCTGCTTTAATCGGCATCTGTCTGTGAATTCATCAAGCCACTTTCACTTGCTCAACTGAACATAAAGCCTTTATTCAGAAGTTGTGGAAGAACAGAAAAAAATAACAGCCCCTTTCACTGCCAGAGGTGTGGATGATCGCTGCAGCGGGCTTAAGTGACAGGTAAATTGCAGGTTAAGTGGAGAACACAGCCTTTTAACAAGAGACTCCAGGCTCCTGCAAATCCTCCTTAGTCTCTAATCTGAATACAAAAGGCAGGGGCGGGGGGATTAAATCTGACCCCTCAATGTTCTGTTTGTTCCAGACTCCAGTCGAGGGCCCGCCGTAGCCAGCAGGAGAGTCCCAGGTTTACGTTTCCCTTTGTGCAACGTGGCGGCATTTAAAAACAACGCCGTCCACAATGAAGCCTCTTCAGTGGCTAATTTCCCCGGGACAAAGGAAGGCCTGGAGTCGCTGGCTCCCTCCTCATAGCCATTCTTATCGGGGGCTTCGCGTAAAAAAGATGTAGTTGGAATTCTTTTAAAAGGGGGGACTGTTTATTTAATTGTGGATGAAAATGCCATAACGCGGCACCATTATCACAGGCTGCTGTGGAGGAAAACAAAATCCGTCTTTATTTAGCGATGACGACGGTTAGAAAGAGGAGAAGGGAGAGAAGGGGCCGGGGTGAGGCAGGCGGTTAGGGCTTGCCGAGAGAAAGGCGCTTTGGGTTGTCAACGTTTTAGAGGCTTAGAGTCAAACCTATCCGGGCTCAGGAGAGAGGAGTCTGGGTGTTAGGCAGGCAGAATGACTCCTGATAGAAGGAGTTTGCGGCTCAAGTCGAGAGGAATCGTCTTGGCTCCCGGATGAGGGGAGGACTAATTGATTCTCTGAAGTTTCCTGTCGCCGAGCCCGATTACAGGTATGACCGGATTAAAAAAGGAGAGGAAAAAAACAAGGGATCTGGAGGAGGGAAACGGTAAAAATCAAAGAGAAGAGAAGATGAGGGCTGCCATAGACGGATCAGCATCACATATACGCATTGATGTGTTCGCTTTGTGTGTGCGCTTTGTGTGTGTGTGTGCATGTGTGTATGCTCGTATTTACACACACCGGTGCACCTGCGTTTGATCTCTATGCTCAGTAGCAATCATCAGGTCACATTGCAAGGCCCCTTCCTCCAGCGTGTTGCACAGGAGCACGTTGTGTTGTAGCAGCAGGCGCCCCTCATCACTCACTTCTGGTTAACACGTCTCAAAGCCAGAGGCATGTGTCTCGCCTGCCCATAACAGCCCACCACAAGATTGAGTACTGAGGCATGCGGGAGCCATAGTGAGGCGGGCTGCGAGAGAGAAGGCTCCAGGAGAAGGAGAGTTAGGACGCATATCCAGACCTAAGCTGTCATGCGCGCGGCTGTAATGGCTTGTTTAGTGGCAAAGTCCAATCTAGGGCCCCAGAGAGCCATTATTCCCGGACTATCGATTGGGCCCCACGGCCACCTCGGCTCGGGCCCCTGTCCCTGATCCTGTTCAGTAATAAGCGTACTCATGTCAAGGCGGTAATTATCATTGATCTGTAGCCGCTGTGACAGGGCGGCGGCCCCTTGCCGTGATTCATACCCAGCATGGGGCTACTGGACTCCAGGCACCGAGCCACCAATCTCCCTTAGTCACAGCTTCTGGTGGCACCGCCATGCCCGGCCCGGGAAACAAAGGAAAGTTGGGAGATGGAGATTTCTACTTCGAGTGTCTGGGGTGGCAGTTTGATCATGGGGCTAGAAAGGCTGATTACCAGCTGGAGAGTCACTGGTTTGATCTCTGGCACAAAACTACAAACTCAAGCTGGTGACTGCTGGATAGTAGCACATCTGTGGTGTAAATTGTGTCCAAGTAGCCTCAACCAAGAACTCTAAACTGCTTTATGGCCGACTCTGTACTCTGATCTTTCTGTGGATGCATATGTGTGATGGACGGACAGTGGAATACCTTCTAAATAAACTTAACTTTTACCCAGAAAGCTAAACCACGAATGTCCTCTCCATCTCCTCACCCATTTTAGCTGGTACTACGGTTTCTGTTTCCCCTGTTTCATCTCTCTGCCCTTCCCCTGCCTGGGCCAGGATGCCCCACCTCTCCCTGGGTGATAAGCAGAGAGATTTATCACTGTTGATCTGCCACTGTGTGCTAACCTGCGGCGCAGTGAGAGGAGCGAGGCGCAGCATGTAGAGACACAATGTTACTGTGGACGTTTTATTAGTATGTTAGTGTTGCGCTTACAAGGTAGACGTCAGTTACATGTTACGCCACAATGTGTGCGGCTTTGTGTGGGTTTGCTGTTTAGAGCAGTGTTGATTTCTTAATATTTGCGCGCAGTCAGAGCTTGATTCTTGCTCGACTTTTGATTAAATGTTGCCGGCCACTCATGAAGTCATATTATCTGTACTTCCCTATGACTTTATTGGAGAAAGCTTTCACCGGCTATCTCTGATTGAATCTAATTGCTGCTACTTGCGCTTGGTAACCCCCCACCCAGAGTGAAGTGACAGAGGAGGGTGAGGATGGGGGGGAGCGGGGCGAGCGAGACAGGCAGGAGAGAGAGAGAGAGAGAGAGAGAGAGAGAGAGAGACAGACAGAGAAATAGAGAGATGGTGGGGGTTTCAAGGCAGGCAATCAGTTTTCTTTTTGTGGGCGCTGGAGCGGGACTCGTGTCACCTGCAGACCAAACCCCATTTCCTCTGATTAAGTCCTCTGAAAATATTCCATTTGTCAGTGTCAGGGCCCCGGTGTGTTGCCGCGGCGAGCAGCCGGCCGTGTCTGTTGACTGTGTCATTCTCCAATTTACATCAGACACTGACAACATCATCATGTCCCTAATGTCCCCTTGGCTTGCTCTTGCTCAACCCTTTTCTCACTCTCTTTATTTCTCACATTTTTTTCTCTCTCTCTCTCTCTCTGATGCAGCCTCCACCTATTCATTCCTCTGTAATGCAATTAGACGAGAACCATCAGATGTTGTCGAGAGCCACCACTTCATGCACAGCACAGACTGTAGCCGACGTTGCATGGATGAATTCGGGGTAAAAGCGGCTTCAATTTGTACTTAATTCTCACTCCATGCCCAATCCTAAGGGAGTTTTCCTCTTAAAAGTACTGTTTCTTTTATCAGTCTGTGTCTGGAGTATCAACAGCTAACATCACTCAGGCCTCAAACTCTCTTGCGTCTGATCTAACCCCATTAGCAGCCAATGTCTTTTCGGGAGCAGAGCCGGCATGGTTCAGAGAGGATGGAAATTTCAATCTCCCCTCTATCATTTTCCCTATCATTACTCCATACACAGCCATTTCCTATTCTCTCCATCCCGAGTCCCGAGAGAGAGCGGAGAGGCTGAAAAAGAGGGCATCGTACACTCTCTGTGCCCAACTTTAATATGAGTGGAGCAAAAAAAAAAAAGAGAGAGAGAGAGGGGGTGTTTATACATTATTAGGAGTCTATTATAAAGCAGCTATCACATTCTCCCTCTTCTCTCCTTCTTCCTCTCATTCCCTCATTCTCCTGACAGGTAGCGGGCGGGCTGCCTTGATGACTAGACTCAATCACCTGTGACAGTTTTGATTTGATGTCACTCTCCGGGTCGCTCTATTTGTTTGAGCAGTTAAGAGGTAATTGTGTGACATTGGCGGTGGAAGACGTGCTTTGGCGGCGCACTCGCTGAACCGAGGGGACGAGACGAGGGAGTGTGGCGATAATAAATGAGGGCTATTTTCCCCAGCATTCCCAGACTGTGTGTGTGTGTGTGTGTGTGCGTCAGTGTGTGTTTTGGAGAGGTGTGTGCAGCTGATGGGGGGAACAAGAGGGGGCGATGAGCCCCTCCACCCTGGGGGAATTGAACTGTGAGATGCACATTGAGGTCGCCTGCTCCCCCTCTTATCATCACTTTCTCTGGTCTGAACAGAATTGTTTCTGTGCGTGTTTGCTTTTTTTTTCTTTCAAAGGTGAGTTCAGGTGTCACTCAGAGGAACTTCTGAGCCCCAAAAACATCAAGTTTCAAGTGATGCAAAAAATTTTTTTGTTCTTACTTCTACATCTATTGAATTTATCTAGCCCGCATCTTAAATCTTTTAGGTGGCGGTATACTTAGAATAAAGTCGAACTTGACAAACAAATAGAAATGAATAGAAACAGTCAAACATGTTGCCGCATACAAATGTGTGTATATACTATATTGTGGCTTCATTTACACTCCATGCCAGTGGGGGCGCATGAGGATTAAAGAGGTAAAGCGATAAAGCAGAAATAGTGGTAACAAAAACTATCAGAACAACAACAACAACAACAACAACAGAGGGTCTTTCTCAAAATGTGTTCCTGTGCATTCTTGTGTCCTCCATGATGTGTTTGTCGTAATATCTAACATTAATGTGCGATTACAAACAAAAGAATGCTAAAGATGGAGGATGGATAAAGATCGTGGAAGTTTTCTTGTGAACTGAGGATCGGATGGTGAGTTGATCGATGAAAATGAATGGGAAGCCTGAATGGGAAGATTCTTTGTGAGCCAGAAATGCATCTCGTCCAAACAGCACTGTTTATAGAGCTGGTTGAAACAGATGTGAAAATGAACAGCTGTGTGTCTGAATTGATCGTGCAGCGTCAAGCACACAGTCCATCTCAAACTTTAAGGATGATTCTCTGTGCTCACTTTCTTGAGAAGTTCATTCTCTCCAAGACAACTTGGGAAGACTTTCTCCACAGGGACACAAAGATCCACTTGGTATTCTTGGATTTGATATTCACCTAACGGCTATGGTGAAAGAGCGGAAAAGGCGGCAGAGGGAATACCGTAAATCCTCTAATAGTGGCCTGTAGTCAATTAAAACCCGGGTCTCCGATAATGGCCGGGTCGACACGAACAAATAAAGGCCGGCCTCAAATACAGGCCGGGGGAAAAAACAAAGGAAACAAGACTAGGTCAAAACCTAGTATATGGCTGGACCGTGTCCGTCTCCTCTCTCCGCCGCTGCCTCTCCACCGCGCCCACGGCCCGCATTGATCCTCCTGATCCAAGCCCCGGACGCCCGGTGACGCATCGGCGTCGGGACCCCCGCCGAAATCTCTCGCTTCAGCTTACATGCAAACAACGGTGGATACTGGTAAACTCCTGGTGCCTGTTTGTAACTGTAGTTTGTAGTAACGTACAAGAGCCACAAGATGGCTCGGCCGGCGGAAGTCTCTGGAGCATGCAGTCGTCGATTACCGTAATTATCATAATGCATTGCAGTAACAAAAAAACGTCTACCTAACGTACCCCAACAGAAGCAGATCAGAAAACAAGGAGGCTTCGTACTAAAATATGAGCAAATATACTTATCAAACAGAGGGAATTAGAAATAAAGGCCTGTCTCTAATATAAGCCTGCTTCCAATAAAGGCCTGGCTGGTACCCTCTGCAGTTGAGATAAATAAAGGCCCGGGCCAATATTAGAGGATTTACGGTATGTGGATTTAGAAGCCATTTGATTATCGGTCATAAGGGTGCAGGTATCCTCTAACAAGCAAAGTAAGCCTCGCCTTGAAATTAGAGTTGGCCACTAGATGTTAGCATGGAGATGTAAACAAAGGCAATGAACCGGAAAAGGACATGGAGACGCTTCTCCACAAGGCAACACAACCAGTCATGTGATATTTTAGACCTATTGCAGTCAGTCACACAGAGGGGGCTGATGGGTAAAGAATTTGACTAGTTTGGCCGGTAAGCCTGTGCTCAATGTGGAGTCTGAAGCCAAGTGGCGCTTCATTTTTTCCACAAACGTGTCCTTTTGTCCGTACAAACCTGCCGAAATTAGTTTCCACACCAAGTATACTGTGGTCTTTAGTTCCACATGTTCAAACCTATAGCAGCAAAGACACAAACCTTATTCTTAGATTCTCAATAGTAAATCTGATAGGGACGGTGGCTATTGTGCAACCATTTGGCTTTAAAGTCCTTTCTTTATTCAGTGATTCCCAGCCTCCAACTCTCCCTGGCTCTGAATGCCAGCGATAATCTAGAATCCTCCTTTTCTCATGTAGAAGAAGCGAAAAGGAATCATGGCTGAAGATTGCAAATCTGTGAGCTACAGCTTTACTCCCCCCATTTCCCTCTCTCCGTTCAGGAGTTGAGCCATGGCCCGCTCCCTCACAGCCAGGAGGAGGTAGGAAGTCATTTTTGGGGGAGAACCGGAGGTGCGGCCCGGTCCAGGAAGAGAGGGCAACCGTGGGATCTGGCCCAGCTGTCTTTTCTGCTCTGACCGCTACGCAGCGCTATGATATTCTCAGACACTCGAGGTGCCAGCAGAAAGGCTTTCTCACTCTGCACGTTGGGCTCATCCATTTGTTTGTTATCTCAATCCAGGATTTGGAGAGATACAAAGCTGATTAAACAACAAAAGCATATGGGAAGATAAAGGACACTTAGGTAATGGGTTTAGCCTGCCTGTTTAGCACGCCAAATTCATCCCCTTTCTCTCGGCTCAAAATGCGTTTGTTATTCTTCTCTCAGCCTTGATCCAGATGGGAGAAAAGGAACAAGAATAGGAGGAAAAACAAAACCAAGCAAAAAAAAAAAAAAAAGAGTGAGGAGCAGAAGAAGAGGCTTTGGGTGACAATCTTGTGAGAGAGTCTGCAGAGTCTGGGAAACAAGCCGCAGCAAAGTGCAGCAGGAAGCAGGAACGCTCCTGTTCTTGTGAAGCTAAATGCCGCCGGTCTGCTTGCTCTGCATTACTGAGCTGTGGCTGTGATTCTGTTGCTGTTGCAATTACCGGTGGTTAAAAAAATTTGATTAGATTTAAGTGGAAAGGTATCTTGGAAAAATCAATCCCAACTCAACCTCAAATGTTGATTTTGTTGAGTAAGAAAATGTCACTGTCTCACTGCATTGTAGCAATTTCAACAGAAGTTGGATTTAATTTGGATTTAATTTTAGTCAAAGATTATATTTAAGCCAGTGGATTTTATTTTTGGTCAAAAAACATCACACATTAACAATTCACACAGAAAAGTGCATCTTGACTTTTTAAGATCTTAAATAAGACAGATATCACCTGACTTGGCCTCCAAAAACACAAAAGTAGATTAATCCCAAATAAAATAATTTCTTTAGCTTTTCTACATTTGTCTGTTAATGAAATTCAGTTTTTGGATGATAAAAAATCTGTTTACTATTTGGGCATATCTTCTTCAAGAAAATAGACATATTTCACATAGGATGTATAATTATTTCACTAAAGGATCAAATATTTGCCTAATGCACTGATAAGTACCCGTCCTTGATGTGTGTATTGGGTGGCATGTAAACCAATACAGAGCCATTAAAGCCAGCCTTACCCTCTCCCGGTGAACCTGGCTAAAAGCAATCTGAGAGCTTAGCAGTCACTCTGATAATAACACCTCACAGAGGTCAGTGAGCAATGAGGAGGGATGGGGGGAAAAACATATTTATGCTCCTCCCGCTGCTTCCCCCTCATGGAAAGAAGCCATGAGAAAGGTGCTTACTTAGACGAGATAAAGAGCAAGATGAGAGGCAGCGGACTTGGATTAGGGAAGGGAGACGATCACGGCCAGAAAAGGCAGGGAAGGAGGGGGGTGGAGGAGAGCGAGGCCGGGAGCCGGTGTCTGGGCTGGTTGGATATGGGGGGAATATTAATCTGGGTTTAGTGTGAGCAGGACCCCACAAACGGCTCAAGCAAACAGAGCTTAGACGAGGCCAAGCCTCGGAGAAAGTCCTAAATCTTCACATTAGCTCCCCGCGTTTCTTCTGCTGAACCCGTAAGCTCTTTTTCTAAAGGACAGCACAAACAAACCGCAACCCCCCAATAGTACCCCTTGCCAGTCCTACACTTCCCCTCTCACAAACATACATAGACACACATACACTCTCAAAATCAAGACGGCTTTGAGAATCCAGATTGCAGGAAATTTATAAATCCAGGGCCCAAGTGGATAGGGAGAGATTAGACGGGTCCCCCCCTTAAAGCGACAGGATGCCTCCCGATTGTGTTCCTCATTCTCCGGTGTGCCCTACTTCTGTGTCAGCGAAGAAAGAGAGAGCGAGGAGAAACACTTTGAGGGCTTGGAGAGCGAACTGTCATGATAACCTTTGCAATCATGGAAAAAACCTTAACTGAAAGACAGCTGTTCATTGATTCCCATTTGATTGCTGGGGGCTTTCGGTATTTCAGCCCATTCAAATGTCCGTCCACCTGTAATGAAAAGTTTTCTGTGTTCTTTGCATTCTCTGTTTTATTGGAAGGGGTCATTGAACTACTGTAGATCACTTCAGCAGGGGAAAAAGTGACAGTAATTTGGATAATATTCCTTGTAGAACTTAAATAACAGCTCATAAACTCTAGATTATGTTTTTCTAAACAAAACCAAACTGATCGACTATAAACTGACTAGGTGAATATATAGTGGGAAATGGTAGAGAAGGAGGGACTCGGAGGTAGAAGAGTGATACATCTCAGCAGCTTCAGAGCCTAAAGAGGGTATCAGACCGTCCCATTGGAGGAGAGGAGGGGGGGGGCTGCTGAGGGCGGGGGTGGGGGGTGGGGGGTGGGGTGGGGAGGGCGCTGCCGAACCTCATCCCATCACCTGCAGCTTCCAGGCGGGGAGGGAACCAGGAAAAGCTGCCTTCTCACTGAGTTTCATTAACCTGACCGCATGTGCCAAAAGCCCCGGTATTAGAGTTAATCAAACAGACACTGACACACTTGCTGCAGTCTTCTAGGTCACCCAGGGAAGCTCATCCAGGGGCCCGCCGAGGTGCACACATACAGTATGCATGCATTTCTCTTATATGCACACACACACACACACACACACACCAAGTACCAAACTCATGGCAAGGCTCCTCTGCCACCATAACCACTTGAAATATCATTTACGGAGTTCCAATTAACTGTGGTAGACCATTTGCCATTTGATGTGGAGGGAGTGTGTCCAATACTTTAAGTCACATGGCTAAATGTGAACGTGATTTAAACATCAAATGAAACCTTGAAGGGCCTCCTCACTCATGGTCCTGCTTTATTAGTCTTATTTAGAGTTTCACTTTAAATCATTAGACTAAAGTGACATTTTGAATTTCACACACAGATAGTGCCAAAAAAAATAAAATAATAATCGGTCAAAGTTTGTGCAAGCACTGCTGGGGTGGCAACTCTCTTGGTCCATCGTGTACGCCAGTGTCCTCCTTGTCTTTTAATTAAGAAACTTTGTTTGAAAATTAGATAAGTATTTGAAAAAAAGTGATGCCTACTCCTGCAACATGATAGAACAAAATTAAAACGAATAATTTGACCTTTTAAAGGAGGTAATTCAATGTGATAACACTTTTACAGGCTGTATCCTCTAGATTTTAATGATATTGTGATGAACTTCAGGTAATTTTTTTCCCAAATTGGATATATAGTTTTTTGGAAATTAATTATCCAAGTGAAAAGATGTGCAAAATTATATTGAGAAAAAATTAACAGATATTTGCCCCTCAGCAGACCTGACTTGGATCTCCATTGTAAAGATGCAAACAATTTTTTTTTTAAAAAGTCTTATATTTTGACAAAACTGGCTGCCCAGCTATACATTTTTTGACAAGCATACAAAAAGTAGAATTACTGCACACGATTAGCCTAATGCTCCACATACAGGAAAAGTAGTAGTTTATACTTGACAGTGAGTAAAAATCCATTTCTATGGACAAGAATTATTAATGGAAAGGAGTAAAATGGGGTTTTAGATATGTACAGTAGGAGGACTGGTTGTATTTAAGCCGCCTGCAAAGTCTCCCACTGGCAGCATTATCCGGCCTATGCACCTGTCAGACAACAGAACAAGACGAAGAATGTACCTTCATCAAAAGCAGCCTAGAAAATATTAGACGATCTTCAAAACGGTAAAGACAGGACGGCTCCATCCCTCTGCCTGCTTGCATAAATTCATGAGAATCACAGAAAATCACTCTCTCATTTTGACTCAGGTACTCTTTTTTTTTTTTTAGACTGTTTTATTTTAGCCTGTTAAACAGTTTGAACACACACACACACACACACACACACTCACACACACATGCACGCAGAGTCTGACAGGTTGCTCAGCAGCGTCAGATGAGGCCCCTGGGGCGTTGCAGAGGGTAACCAGGTGTCTACTGAGGCGCCCACTCAGTAGAACAACCTTCATCAAGGCACCGCCCTCAACAGATCAATCTTCCTCTGACACTTCATTTAGACTGCATTAATGTGGAATTAGGGCCCATTATGGCTATTGGCAGGGCCTGACAGTCCCACAGCACCGTGATCCTCGCCTCCCAGGAGAGACCGCTGCTGAATAGACCAGATAAGGCTTTTCCAGCCCCGCTAC
Organism: Centroberyx gerrardi; assembly: GCF_048128805.1. Taxonomy (NCBI): domain Eukaryota; kingdom Metazoa; phylum Chordata; class Actinopteri; order Beryciformes; family Berycidae; genus Centroberyx; species Centroberyx gerrardi. Next base: position 9,138,962 of record NC_136005.1, read on the forward strand.
AAAGCTGAAGAAGTCATTAGATTTTTTTTTTTTTTCTTCTCATTCAACCCAGTCATCAGTATTGCTAATCAACTAAAGGAATGTGTAAGGGTTTTTTTCCCCCCTACTTTTTGCGCTCCGGTCCTTTTCGATTCAAAGGGGAGCATCAAAGCCATTTGAAGTGCAGATATCAGCTCCATTGACTTGGTCTGGATTGGCAACACTGTAGTTATAAATCTGCCTTTTGAATGGCCACTTAATTATCTAATTTCAGAAATGTTGTAGACTCTTGAATGCCTTTGACTTAATCTGACACTGTTCAGACCATTTTTCAAAAAGGTGCACTGCAACTGTTCAGATCCATAGAGAAAAGCCAATCTCTAAAGACTAATGCCACTGTCCATTTTGCCTGGTCTGTGTTTATGTGATCGGGGAGAAAGACGTTGTGTGTTTGAGCGTCACTTCTCTCCACTCGGACGTGTTTAACACCCATCCCACTATATGTGGAGCCCAGCTTTAAGCCCTGAGACTGAGACTTGCAATTCTATTCAGACATATCTCCCTCACACACTTACACGCACATACACACGGTCATGCTCACAAACCCACTTCGAATGAAATTATATGATAGTATGACACAGACAAACAAAGGCAAAATACACTAACGCGATAACATCCGCTGCTCCCAGCTAGTTCCCAACTGGAAGAGCCATTTATTTCCATCATTTATCAGGGGATTCTCCCTGATAGCGCCATAAGCTTTCCAGATGCCAGTATGAGAGGTGAATCCGACTGGATATCGGTGTTTGAGCTGTCTGCGATGACCGGGGAGGAGCCAATCGCGGGGTGGGAGTCAGGTCAGCCTCCCTCCGTCCCTCGCCCCCCCACCTCTTATGTGTCACCCCCCTCCCCACTGTCTCAGGGGAGTTCACGGCGAGGCCCCCCCTGCGCCTCCCTCACTGACCAGGCGGCTGAGAGGCACACAGATACCCCCTTAAGGAGCTTTGCTCTCTGGAGGAAACTTAATCTCCTTTTTTAACGCCATCCCAAGGCTCCTCGCAGGCCCTGAATAGAGCGGGGGAGGAGCCGGCTGCGGAGTATCTCCGAGCCCACATGGCAGCCCAGCCCAAATCTGAATATCTGAGCCACGGCGGAGCTGAGGAGCTCCAACGCCAGCACAGGAATTAGCCCTCCGACAGGCCGCACTAAATCCCCCCCCGCCCCACTTGCTCCTTCCTCCCGTGCTGCCGCAATGCATCCCCCACTCACCCACCAACACACGTGTCTGACGGGCTGCGACAGACAGACAGACAGATAGACAGACAGACAGACAGACAGACAGACAGACAGACAGACAGACAGACAGAGATTGATGGAAGGGAATTTTAAGGCTTAAGATAGATACTTCTCTTCACTTGAAAAGAATAATGGCAGTGGGTTGCCAATACATTTGCTGAAACCTTTTCAGTCCAGCAATCACAAATAGATTTCTCTAAAATGTTTTCTGTGACTGCAATTGATCCTTGTTGATGTTGGGAAATAAACTGCTAAACCTTTGTTTCTTGAATAAATTATGAGGAAGTGCTCATGATTGTGAGATGTGTCTGTCTATCAATATTAAACCCACACGTCAGGTCTGGCAGCAGAAGACATACAGACGACTCCCTGCTTTTTAAAGAAAACCTCTCTCTCTCACTTTCTCTCTCCCTCCCTCTCTGCCTCCCCCCCCCCCTCCCTCCCCTCGACCGAAGGGCAGGGGTAAATATTAACACTGACGGACTCGTGTGAAAATCTCTGAGCCATTTTATTTGGAAGGAGGTGTGACAGATTACCGAAGAAGGGCGGATTCCTCAGTGGCAAGAGGTAGCGGCTCTCTTTACCCAAACACACTGGGACCCCTGCTCTGACATGCTCCTTTAGCGCCCTGTCAGGAGAGTATTCCCAAAGCAAACACAGCCAAGGCTTTCTCTCTCCACAAGCCGGGTCCCTCATAAACTCCCTGAAAAGGACTTAGGGCGCTGAAGAGCCACAAGAAAACAAGATGTGGGGAAACCAAACAGACCTTACAAAGCCCTGGACATGGTGTCTTTAGTCAACTTAACAGGAGTAGGGTGTTCGCTCAGGGGGAGTAAAAGGAAGGGCAAATTTTTAGCTCCTTTTTATCTCAGCAGGTCCAAACACAGACCCGCGCTGTATTTCATGCTAAAAAAAAATGTCCACTCTTGTGAGAACGATGCCAACAGAGAAAAGAGGGGGAATCTGAGGAGAAGAGCCTATTAGGACAGTTTTCTGTCTGATCCACAATATTTATTCGAAAATGTGTTTATTCTGTCTGATTTTTATTATGTTTTAAGTGAAAAAAAAGTCCTTGGTGCTGAAATGTTTGTGGTTTGACCTTTTTATATCAAATGCTGATATAAAGATCAAATCTGGATTGAGTAAAAATTAAAAGTAAGATTAAAATTATGACTGAAATTAAGTCAAATTGAAAGCCAGGACATTGTTTTTCTTTTAGTTCATGCCATAGTTATTTTTTAATCTTTGACGTGAAGATCATCTTTCGTGCACTTTACACTACAACGATCAAATCTGCAAGTGTCAAATATTGATCATTGGTGAAGTGATACACACACACACACACACACACACACACACACACGCTGAGCGCAGAGCTGAGCACAGCGCCTTGATCCAGACTCGGACCCAGCGGAGCCATTTATAGTGTTGGTGTGAGATTCTGTCACAGCCGCGATAATACAGTCCACACACCGGCTTAGGAGACACGGGAAGTATATGAGGAATTTAAAACCTGAACAATTAACTCAGCTGTCGGGCCGTAAAGGGGGGATACATGCCTCTCTAAATATGTCATAAACACTGACTTTGTAAAAAAATCATTTCTTCTTCAAATTTTAGCAGGATGAGTGCAAAACCATCTATGTTCTCTTACATATTTTAAGTTGTATGGGTGAGGAGATCAATCTGCTCATACTAGAACATCACAGATATTTGATGACTGCATTTGAACTGGACTAAATTGAGTTTTTGTCCGAGCGGTAGAGATCAACTTCACCCAGTACTGTGTTTTGTTTCCTGGCCCTCTGTGAGTCAGGACCTGGGAATTAGCATCTCACCTCAAAGCAGGGAAGATTAACAGAGAGCTAGTGAGATATAATTGAGGATGTTGTGCCGAGTGATCAAAGCCGGGAGTGTGTGTGTGTGTGTGTGTGTGTGTGTGTGTGGGCAGAAGGGGAAAGGAGGGCGGGGGGGGGGGGGATGTGTGTGCCACCAAAACCTATAGGCTAGGTGAAAACTATTTCAGGCTGAGCTGACATGCCTTTCCTGGAGCCATGACTCTCTAAACCCGGCTTTGTCATGTTGTTATGTTAGCTCTCATATTCTAGTGTTGGACTGATTAGAATTGCTTGTATAAAGTCTAGCAGAGTTTTTCAATCTGTTTAAATATAATGACAGCAAAAAATGATGCTTGGAACATGTGTGGATAGGAATAGGTGTTTTATATTAGGGTTGTCTTTGCTTTTGACCAAGGTATAATTGTTCGATGTATTGATTGTAATATTCCTCTTGGGATAAAGAGTGTAATGAAATCTCCTGACTTGTGGCTCTTACACAAGGCGCCAACATCACTCCTCCACACTTGGCCAGAGACCTAAGAGGGTGTGTATGTGTGTGTATGTGCTGTAACCGACTCCCTGAGGACGACTCCAAGTCATTTCCTCTGTGTTAGTCCTGCGTCGGACCTGGTCTGCCTCCTCGGAGAATACACAGAGGGACAAACCTCTATTACCTCTGTACGGCAGGAGCAAAAACTGGGTCAAATGGTTGAATGAGGAATTAATTTACAGGTGCCGGCACCGAGTATTACGCAGGTTCACCGGCGGGGCGGTGGTGAAGGGCGGGATGAGGGCAAGGTGTGTGGCAAATGGAAAGTGAGTTCTTATTTCCAAAATGGACCTTAATGAGTGGATTCCACCGGGGGTAAAAGAGGGATCAGTAATTCACAAATTCTTCAATTGAAAATGGATCATCCATTTATTCATCATCTGTGGAATCATCTTAATTGGAATTCAATTTAGTAGGATGTGTGTGTGCTTATGTGTGTGTGTGTGTGTGTGTGTGTGTGTGTGTGCCTACGTGCATGTGCAGGCACACAGGGCACGTTGGACCCTCTTTTAAATTCGGTGCGCCTGATGGGCTCTGAAATACATTTCTCTTGAGCCCCAAGCAGACTTAGATACACTTGTCACATAATCAAATGTGAAATACAAAGTACTGTATGGTGAAAGGGCCAGGACTTTATTCTAAGGGAAATAATTTACTTTATTTTTTTTTTCTCTCTCCCTTCTCTCCAGCCGGTTGCTTTCATGTCATTTAGATGAGTGGTTAATAAGGCAGAGCGTTAAGAGGATTATGATCCGGTTGAGGCCATGGTGGTGGGATGGGGGGTGGGGTTGGGGGGTGGGGGGGTAGTGCATCTAAGGAGGCAGGAGGTGGGGGGTTGGTGGGTGGGTGGGGGGGGGGGGGGTATATAGTGCCGGGCTGGGCGGCTGGTACAATACTGGGCAGGAGGAGAGCATCCTCCTCACTGTCAAGACTCATTTAGTCAGAACTAAGCACTCCAATAGGCCTGAGCTCTCCAATAGGCGATATCTTCTCCCTCTTCTTCTGGGCTGGGGGGGATTTTCCCTAAAGACTCTCTATCTCTCTCCTGCTTTGCTGCTCTGCGTTAATGAAGACCCTAAATGTTGGCCAATGGGAGCAGCAGCAGGTATTGAGAGGTACTGGCGAGCCAATGGGAGAGTCAGAGCCCGACTCCTGTGGGGTGAGCGGAGTGGGGTTTGGGGCTCAGACTGGCAAAGGGGAAGAGGAGGAATCTGCGGGCTCCAAATCTGAGCCCTGGCCTGTGGAGATTTCAGGGTCCCTTGTGCTGGGAATCCAAAGATGGAGCTTAAGAAAAAAGGCTTTTGAAAAACTTAGCGTTGTTACACTTTTTGGCAGTCCGGAGTGGTTTCACAGAGTGGAAAGGAAGATATTCTAGACTTTCTTAGGGGGGAAAAACTCTTACAGGTAGAGCAGGCTTCACCTGGGAATCATCCTCTTGATGTGTTCTTAGAGGACGGACAGGACTCGACGCAGCGGCTCTGGAGAGGGAAGGGTTAACTTAAAGAGAACTATCTCTTCACTGGAGAGTCTTACCAACACAGACACAGATTCCCACCACTGCTGGTCCGCTGCCATTGGCTGGTGTCCTCCCACGCCTTCTCCAGGCGAGGCACTTTGCGAGAGCCCATTTTCCGCAATCTCCACGGATCAGCCCCGCTAGCGCTCCTCGCTCCACCAAGAAGACACAAGCCTTCCTCTACCCCTCCCCCCCCCCCCCCCCCCCCCCCCCCCCCCCCCCCCCCCTCCTCCAACACCACCTCCCACCCCACCCCTCGACTCACAGCGCCCGGCACCAGGCTTCTTAAATGCATCTTTAATTCAGCAACTTTGAAGTGGCACTCCGGCAAATGCACTCAATCAATTATAAATGAAATAATCTCCTTATGATATTAGAGATTTTTAAAGTCTAAGAAATACCGGGAGATTAGGGAGCCCAAATCAGTTTTAGCGGTATCTAAAGTGACAGCAGGAGAATCATTGGAAGGAGCGGGTAGAAACTTAAAATGATTATGTAGATCTGTGTCACTGCCGAATGTTTCTGCAAATCCCTGCTGGATCTACCGCAACGGAGGAAACAGATTATTCCTGGCCTTATTTAAAGGGTTGGAGTTCTTAAGTGGCTTTTTAAAAGGAAACATTTATATATATTTACACATATATTTACGGGTATGACTACTCTCTCTCCTTCTCCACAGCCACTCTTGCAGCTCCTTCACAGCCATCTTTCACCCTCTGGGCAGGCTGCGTTGTCACATGTACATGAGCTTCCCTATTGTACGATGGATAAAGCTGTTGTTGAAGTTTCAGCTCAGGGCAGCGCTCATAACTAATTCATCAAAGCGGAGGCACTGTAGATACAAACAGTCACTTTTTGCCTGATAGTGTTTCTGATCTTGAGATACAATAAATTAAGCTATGCTCACTGCCGAAAAACATCCATCGTAATAAGTCATTTTGTCTCATATTCAGCCTTCAAATCTTTTTTTGTATTTTACAACAAGAGAACAAATCTGCCAGTGGGGTGAGATAGCACCACTTGCTTCCAATGCAGTTTCATATGTTTAGAGAATTTTCTAGAAATGAGTGTCAAAATCTTAAAACAAGTCAGAATAAGGCAGATCACTGCACTACAATCAAGAAAATGACACTTGATTCTACAAAATCTTTGAAACAAGTTGATTTGCATTGGAAACAAGTGAAATTATCTAAACCCCACTGGCATATTTGTTTACTTATTTTAAGAAAATTACAATTTTAGGACTCAATAATGGACTAAATAACTTATTAAGATGGAGATTTTTGCATTTTCATAGGATGCTTCAGCTGAATCAAGCTACTATTCTCTGCTCATCTGGTAAGACACGTTTGAAGTTTAATGTGAAATGAAATTGTCTGTTTTAGCGCTGTATATGTCTGAACAATTTCGTGGAAAAGCCCTGAAAGTAGAGATTGCATTCACAGCATGGTGGTGGAACAGGAGTGTGGCTTACTTTACAGCCACAAATACAACATCAACCTGGCTTTACAAACCTTGTATTTAGTCGTCCCCATTTCAGCAGCGGCCGTTGTGTTTATCCCTTCCTACCATTACTCACAGTGGTAGAAATTATGACCCAGCGCACATTTCTATCACGCTGGGGTTCATTCATCTTTGATTACACCTTTCAGATGATATAAATTAGGCCTATCCCACAGTGTTAGCTTGATGGATGGCAGGGGCCCAATATGAAACACACTGATCAATATCATGGATTAGTTTCTGTGTTTCAAGGCTATGCGACTCAGTGAGAGCACGTTTCTCATGTCTGCCTCTGCAAGCCTACTGAGCGCTAATAAAGAATAGTGCCGCATTTAAACTTTGTAGCTGTACTTAGGTGTAATATCACAAAATTTATAATAACTATGTAACATAAATAAAATGAAGAATTTAAAGTTCTCGTTTCCCGAACAATCTCTCCAAATTCACATCTTTGTTCACGTGATAATATCCAATGGATTTCAGCTGGAGTGAGCTGGAAATCATCAGCGCATCGCTGTGCATCGTCTTGCTCTACAGGAACCATTCCCTTCCCTTCCCTTCCCTTCCTCAGCCTTCCCAGCGGATCACTTGTATTCTCTAACCAGGAAAATCCTGCCTATTGTTGTTGGCACTCTAAGCCGAGTCGAGGGCAGGAGAAAGCAGAAATCAATGGAGGGCTAAGAGTTTCAGAGGGTAAAGGTCACGGAGGTCCTGGACTCAAGGTGCCAGCGGGCCTCACCTCTAACTGGGGAGACTGTCACAATATGTCCACTCAGGGTTTTGGTGATTTACTGTGGTGCAGATAGAGAAAGTGCCAGGGACAAAACGACAGCGAATGGGGGAATTCACATTAATTTTACATAAATTGTTTTTTTACAGAGCAAATCAAAAGGTTATGAGAGCAATAGGAAACTTACTGAGGCATTTATCAAGCCTAACAAAATCGCTCCATATGCAAAGGGGCGGGTCAAATGAAAAAGCTCTTAAATATCAATCTCGCCAATTACTGTCTATCTCAATTCTGACTGAGTCACGCTCGACTCGGCACTGAATCAAAAGGGGCAGATGCGGAGGGAGAAGACTGACAACTTCATGTTTAGGTAATTATCACCACTTCTGGCAGGAGCTGAGGGGCCTCTTAGCTGTCTCATTGTTGTTGTTAAACAGTTTGCTCTGCTGATTGATGATGAAAGGGGAACATGCACCCACACCTCTCCTGGGAGTGTGACATAATGTGGGTGCATCCCCCTGCGACCCGGCCAGCTGGGCCGGCTAAACACGGCGCACACAGCCTAGATTATATGGACTACCGCAGGGGGGCTGGCTATCAATACATTATTCATATCCATCTGACGGGACGCACACAATCAGAGGCGAGACACACGCACGCCCGCACGCCCACACACACACCCACACACACACACACCAACAAGCGAGCCACTTTATCATATCATTGGCAGGGCTGAGAAGTCATACATCCCCATAGATGCTCGGCTCTTTTCCTGCACTGTCATCAGATTCCCCCGGCTTTCCCCTGTGTGTTACCTCCTCATTCATATTCATGTGGAGTCAGTCAGATTTCTGCCAAAGGGCCTTCTCTGCAGGGTGGGGGGTGTGTGTGTGTGTGTTGGAGTGGGGTGGGGGGGCATGGCGGCCCCCGAAGACAAGCAAAACACACTCAAACACGCACACAAACCATTACAGCCAATCTCAGCATGAAACAAACAGTATTTCATTTCCTGGAAGTAAAATGAGAAAGTATAAGTGATTTTGAAGTGCAGTATTTGAAAAAGATTCTCTTTTAACGCAAGCACATATTAGACTTTCAAATTCAGAAGAAAAACAACACATTTATGCAAGTATATGAAAGGCCAAACACCTATTTGACCATTTCATATACTGCAGAATCACGTTCATCAGCATCACATTTACACAGTTTCCTCTTTCATTCTGGTTTCTCCCCGCCACGTTCCGGCTCGGCGGGCAGCTAATCAGCGCTCATTAGGAAGAGATAAATAAATACAGATATCCATCGGCGCCGGGTGTCTTTAACAGGCGCTCGCTGCCCCCCCGCTGCTGCTGTGTGCTGGAGGGATTATCTAACGAGAGGACAGCAGCTTTCACTCCCGGGGTCCTGCAGCCAGCCGCCATCTGACAGGCAGGACAGCCCCGCTCTTTACATGGCCAGTTGGGCCCAGCAAGAGTCCTTTTTGGTCTCAAGGCTTCTCTCTCTCTCTCTCTCTCTCTCTCTCTCTCTCTCTCTCTCTCTTCCTCCCTCATTCCCTGTCTCAGAGAGTTGAGAAGGTATAACTGGTTGATTTGAGGATACAGGATATTTTCATTTAAGTATTAGGAATGATGCTGTTACTTTATGCTTGGACACTTTAGCCAGTACTTTTTATTATTATTTATATAGTTAATTTGATAGGGACAATGCAAGTTAACACAGTGCCACTTCAACTGGTTTCAAACAAGTTCATGCAACTGATGTTCTGCATACTGAGATGAATACCTATTGCTAGTGCTCCTGTCCCGAGTTAAAAAAAGGAAGAAAATATCAAGGTTACATACAATTATCAAGCATAATTTAAAGAACGAAAAATGAAAAAACCAACAAATAACAATAAAATAATCAAGTCATTGATTATTCATTGATTACATGTTATCCACCTTAACTAGTTCTTGTAATCACCTTTTACCTGAACATTACGATGAGTGTTCTTCATTCGCCCCTGATTGGCTGGATTCGTGTGAGCAGGTATCCAGGTTAAGTGGGCGACCGCGGCGTCCCTGCAGAGCGCCTGCTGCCCTCAGGCCGTCTCATACAGTAATTTCTTAAGCACTTATTTCCACACTGGCTTGCCATCTCTACAGAGGCCTCCGCCGCACTGTAATTAGAGCCAAATGGCTGGGAGCAGACTGCTGATCTGCAGGTAACCCAGTAAAATATCATGTCAACTCTGCTGCCCATTGTTATCACAAAATACCTTCGTGTTCGTGCACATCATTTGTCTCAGGACAAATGCTCACACAAGATTTGTGTGAGCATTGCCAACTATATGTGTGAATTTACAGTGTCTTATATGCTTGTAGCTGACTACATATTTTTGTTGCATGCTCCCATTTCTTCAGTCCTACATTGTAAAAACAAGCAAAGGTAGATATTGGAAGGTTCTAACACAGGATGGGAAAATATTTGAAAGGCTGTTTTGACAGTTTCCAGAGAAGCGCTTTCATCAGCTTCATCATGGATCAGGGCGTCCCAACATCACAAACTGGGGCCTGTGGGCCAAATTTTACCCTCCACTAAAAACAGTTTGGCCCTCCAAAATGAGTGTAAAACATTCTGCATTTGATCTGTTTTAATTTGGTTTAATAAAATGTAAGAAATCATTTGTAGAAAATGCCTCATTACAAGGAATGTTAATTTGTGTTTTGTTTAGATAAAACCAAAGATGCTATTTTTTTTGCTTATTACATTTTATATAATTTACAGTTTAATTAATTCTGGGCTATGACCCACCAAATTTTTGCCATTGACCCTCCATGCTGAAACTTTGTGTCCCCCTGTTTAAGTGGTCAGGTGTGTCAGTTCTGTGGTCAGTCGGTGGGTTAATGCTGAATGTGGCTCCGCACGCCTGCCAGCCAAAGCTCTTTTAAAAAGTCTTTTTGCAGAACAAGGCATAAAGCCCAGATTATGGAACGACAATAAAACAATCCCTTATGCTCATTCCATAATACACTGTATAGCAAAGCTTCTGGAGTGGGAAGAGCTTGACTAAACAGGTCCTGAGTGCTGAGATGCAGGTCGGCTGAGCCAAGACCCACAGCTGATGAGTGAAGAGATAATAATGGATAATGGGAAGTTTAACTGTCATCAGCTAAGAATCATTAGTGTTGCATCTCGACTTTTGTGTGTGGGAGTGAGTGTGTGCATGTGTATACTCTGTGTGTGTGTGTGTGTGTGTGTGTGTGTGTGCAGTTTCCAGCTGTCTTCACGCTCACTTGCAGCTCACTTCTCGAGTTTAAGTCGGAGAAGGAAGGCAGGACTTTACAAAGGTGTCTGAAACAGAGCTTCTGTTCAGCAGCCATTATCCTGATGAGAGAATCGGGGAAGCTCTCGTTGCTAAAGAGGACAGGAGTGCAACTCGACAGTGACTTAAGCTCAACAGATGAGCCTCAATTCTCTAAATGTCTGAATCCAGATGACCCACAGATGCTTTAAAGCAGCGCTGATCAGATTTAACAACAATAGACAGATGTTGGATGTTGAGAGGAAGCTGGAGGAAGGAAGGGAAAGGGGAGCGGTTATCACACCGGCTGAGTTTTTTTCCCATCCCTTTAATTGAGAAAAGACTTAGAGCTGTTTCTAAGTGCTCCCAAATCAGATAAAACAGACAGAGAAAATCAACTTCTCCATGTAAGTGTGCGCTGCTTTGTGAGGCTGATATGGACCAGAGAGGATTACTCCTGGATGGGAGGCTGGCTTTGGAAGGACTATGAAGATGGGAATATAGACTTTCCTACTTTATAGGATCATGATAGTCACATAGTGGATGGAATCAATTCGTGTGTGACATGCAAAGATTCTTAAAGGGGGATACCACTGAAATCACCGCTTAAATTTATTATTTTCTCAGCCCCATGCCAGCTTGGTTTATCTTAGTAAACATTTACTGCTGTCTCCCATAGCCAGAAACAAATTAGAAGAGTTGCATCCCACCCCCTTTCCTATGCTGTCACACCAATGTATAGATTAAAGGAGAATGAATTGCAAAAGATAAAATTGCTGACTGTGACAGTGTACATTTTCTAATTCAGAACTGATAGACTTACTATAGTTTTCAGCTCATTTGGCTGTAAAAGTTCAAACAAACATATTGTCTTTAAATTCAACTTCTGATTCATTGTCAGAGGGGCATGTCATGAAATCAAAATATGTGAATTGTCAGATTGTCTTCCCCTTTACAGGAAAAAATCCACCCTAAAACACTTTAACACTGTTTTAAAAAACAGCTGTTACCTTGCATTTCTGGGCCCATTTTGTTGTTTGGTGGAGTATTTTTCTTATTCCTGTGGATAACTGGACAAACATTGATGACGTGATGCCACATCTAGATATTTCCAGTGCAGCTACAATGAAGTTTGATGGCAGAAAATCTTTCAGTTATCTAAAACATCAATGGTAAATGTCAGGTTTTAAGAGAAAGGGCTTCTGTCTAGACTCACCAGACTCCATCATAGAAGAGAAAGAGATACCAATTTCTCCATCAACAGTAGCCTAAATAGACCAGAATGCAATGCAGCCACAGCTTGCGTCTTTGCAGATTTGTTGTCAGTAGCGTGTGAAATACAACGGCCTCTTCAACGTCTTTTTTTGTAATTTCAACAACCGGGCTCTTCACACCACAGCATCGCTCTCTCTCCACTCTCACTTTTTCTCGGATAGTGAAAACGTTTATATTAAAATGCCTCTTTATACCCATACAGTCTTATCTTCTCATCTTGTCTATTGTTTTCTGAACACACTGAGCAACATAAAAAGGAATTACGCAACCATTAAAATAATTTACGTGAGAAAATCCCAGTCAGCCTCTGTGTGTGGTGACTGTGGGACTCTGGGGTGCTGATACTCCCAGTCCCAGCCCTTTCCCTGGGTGATAGTTAATTACCCCAGATAAATCCATTGGCAATTTGTCAGGCTGTGCCAGTATACCCCCCCCCCAACCCCCCACCCCCACCCCCGACTACCCACCCTCAACCACTTCCCTCTCTTCTTCTTCCTCGTTCTAAGCTCATGTAATGAATCACTAATCACTCAGTCCCTGACGAGCATCCCCAGCCCATTATCCCTTAATTACCCCAGACAAGAGGCATCAGTGCGGACCAGCAGGGGGCGCTATGTGAAACAAAGTCACAATGTTACAAGCGGTTACAACGAGTTACGTTGCTGGTGAATCAAATGAATTTTTGTTCCACCCCGGCTGGTTGTTTTTTAGTTTTCAGAAGACGAAGCCGGATCTTTGTGTGTGTGGATGAGGACAATGTATTTACTGTCGGATGTTGAATTATGTGTGTCACCGTGCTCGCACCTGAGAGGGAGGGAGAGACACTGAACGCCCCCCGGCTGTGGTGGTTTACGCACATATAGAGCCAGAGTGAACTGGCTTGTTCTCAATCTCTGGGTCCAAATGGTTCTCTTGTGGAGCATTTGGGCCGCGGCAGAAAATGGAGCCTCTAACTCACAGAGTCATTTGCAGATATGACACTCGGGATTCAAAGCGAGTAGCCGCAGAGCAAAGATAGAAATTGGAATTGGCAGCCGACATGAAATGGGGTCAGGGGATTTGTCCCCGACACACACACAGAACATGTGTGAGAGAGTGGGTCCTCTGATTTACAAGGGGGTCTGTTCAAACAATGGCACTGGAGATGAACTGTAGCTTACAACAGCAGCCCGAGTCTCTGAAATGGACTTAGAATGAAGAGCCTGTCTACGAGAAATTAATAGCCGCCTTTCAAAGTCTCTTGGAGCATTCCCACACACCAAATGAAGCAGCTTCTTGCTGACTTGGGTTTGCGTGAAAAGTGAATGCTTCATGGTTTGCGCACAGTTCAGGGTCAGCCGGCCGGCGTGATGGAGCAGATTTTCTAAGCTGTGTGTGAGGCGGGAAAGAGAAATTCCCATACTCCCTTGTCCTCGTCTGAGAAAAGAGCAAAGAATGGGTTCAAGATCACACAGTCGTCGCTTGTTTACATCAACCAAGTAAATCAAGAACAATTTCAAAAAAAGCCCCATATTGACAGGTGCCCCCCTGCTAGGTCCTCTTAATAGTTTCTGTTTTTGAATTTAATCTCACTAATTTCAACATATCTCTTCTAAGGATCTTAAAGCTTAACTTTGGCAAAGAAAAAAAAACCTGTATGACCCTTTTGGAATCCTGGTGTCCGTTTTTTGTCAGCGCTTTAGTGAAAGCCTGTCAAAAATGGTTAGCTTCTCCAGTGAAACTACTTCTTTGCATCTTAGCTCCAGGTCTTGCCCTGTGTCTGCACAATTTCTTTCTATCCTCTTGTTTCTCTCCTTTTGTTTAGATAAAGCGAGGGATTAGGAAAGATTTGCCCCCATAAAGTAGTGGTTTGATGGGCTTTTATCCCACCATGTTGCTAAAGCTGTGTAGCCCCTGGATTAGGCCCTGACAATAGGAGCCCTTGTGCTGGGCCGCAGCCTGAGGGGCACAACCAAAGACTGGCTCTGAGAAAGAGGGAGGAAACAAACCTGCCAACCTCGATATGTCAAGTCTGCCAGAGAAAGCGTTCAGAGGACAAGCCCCGGCTGCAGCATGGTGTGCTGCATCTACAGGCTGCGACTGGCGTGTACTGAAGCTGAAAGTGAACAACTTGTGGCCAGAAACAGCGAGAAATTACAATGTCCCTTTTATTTGAGGATTCAGTATCCTGCTCCCATAATTGCATTCTCTCAAAAACAAATATCTATCAAAGTGTTAAAAAGTGATACAATGACAAACATATCTGCAACACATTAACTTTGTTAATGTTTTGTTTGCGGCTCATTTGTTGTGATGCTATTATCTATTATCTATTTTTTTTTTTATTACCTTCCCTATACTTTGTTCTGCTATTGTACTGTACATTGCTGCTGTGACACCTGAATTTCCCCTAGGGGATCAATAAAGTGCGTCTTATCTTATCTTATCTTATCTTATGCTTTACTTATTCTCTCTGAATATGATCAGTTTTATAGCACAGTGCAGTCTAATGGATGTCTGACTATATGTTTAATTTTGCACTGGCTTCTAAATAACAACTGATACGAAGCTTATCGTATGCTATGAGTAGCAGGAACTCCACATAAGTTGATAAACCCCCAGCCGTCTGTCAGCAAGCCTAATAAGCCTGATTTAGTCCACTCTCTCTCTCTCTGTAGTCACTGCAGCAGATTGCAAAGAGACTTCATCCTTTTTCTTTGGATATATGTTGCCTTATAATACTTACACCGTTAAAATAATTTATTACAACCATATGAGAGACATTTGGGGTATTTTCAAGCATGCTCCCAATGGTCGGTGTGTCATAAATATGTGTTTGAGAGGATTGTATGTTTGCATGTGTGTAAGTGAATGAAAATGCTGTGTGTTCATGTCCTTTGACATAAGCAAAGTGATTTCTGAGTACAGGAATAAAGAGGCTGTGGAGCAAGAGATTTGTCCAATTAAATCAGGTATCCGACACATAGGAGGAAAGTCTTAAAGGTGAATGCCCGGCTAATAACATGGCCGGAGGATTGCTTATGGCAAGTTGCTTTGTTACTCCAGTCACACGAGTCCCAAGGAAGCAGTCAATTCTAAACCATACATCAAAATGATTAATTTCACCCAAATGAGCACAAGCTAACCTTGACTAAGAGCATGTGCAGGCTAGAGCAGCTGGATTGAAACCTAATATATTCATGAAGTTAAAGAAAACCTAATGATAAAAGTTAATGGGCTCTGAAAGCTGAAGGCATCAACTTTCTCCTCGAGTTGATGCAAAATGCCACTTGGAAATATAGGGAGCCGTTTGAGGGGTAAAATTACAAACGTTCATGCGTTATAAACCTGATTAAAAACTGAACATGGTTTATAAATCGCTGCAGCTTCCTAGGCCGCGCTTTGATTCAGGCTGCCAAAGTCCTGATGCAGG
Source organism: Centroberyx gerrardi (assembly GCF_048128805.1). NCBI lineage: Eukaryota > Metazoa > Chordata > Actinopteri > Beryciformes > Berycidae > Centroberyx > Centroberyx gerrardi. The sequence continues at coordinate 9,154,344 of NC_136005.1, forward strand.
GATAAAGTTTGATATTCAGAAAGCAGGCGGGCCAGCGTCATTTCTCGAGGATGATTGAGAGCAAAGACGATAACTCACATCTGAAGAGAGGCTTTAACATGATAAAGCATGAATGCAGCCGGAGTGCGGAGAACAATGAGAGCGCAATGAAATCCATGGAAATCTGAGATGAATTTGGAAATAAAGGGGTTTAGAAAGTTAGCCTGGGAGTGGGTGTTGAGATCATGATGGTGATCAGGATGAGAAGGAGTGTGAGAATGGAAAATTAAAAAGGTTTAAACCATCAACTCCATTTGGGGTGATCAGCATCACAAGGCCTCACAACCACCAGTACTGTCCTGCAAAGGAAAACAGGGGGACTATTTTTTGTGTTTCTAAGTCAAAGGTCACATCCAAGGTTTAGATTAATGCTACTTAATATTGTACAATCTACTTGGGTATCAACAACACTTTTGTCAGGGCAAATCTGAAGCAATTTTTCCACAGTTCCACTTCTGCTCTTTGGCTTTTTAGAAGAGAATATACACAAAACCCAATTATATTTTCAGACAATCATTGATTTATGCTTATTTTTTCTTTACTGTACCAAAATAAAGAGGTTTAGAAAGTTAGTCTGTAGTTGGTGTGGAGATGATGGGAGTTTGAGAATGATAAGTAAGGCATCACAGCCCCCCAAATATACACAAAACCCAATTATAGGCTAAGAAAAGTATTGATTTATGCTTATTTTTCCTTAAAATACCCATTTCTTCATATAACCAAAATAAAGGGGTTTAGAAAGTCTGACGTGGAGATGATGGAGTGCGAGAATGATAAATAAGGCATGATAACCCACAAAATACACACAAAAAACAATCATACTTTCAGGAAAGCATGAATGTATGCTTATTGATTATTATTCCTATATCTACATATATTTTTTTCTTTTTTGATACTTTTTATTAAGATCTACATATCTATATCTCAGCCTCAAAATGTGGTTCAAGTCTATCCCACAAACAGAAAGGCGTGTACACTGAGTTGCGGTGGGTTCGCCCTCCGCTCCATCCCTCCTGGCCTAATATCGGTCTAATAGCGGCCCTCTTGACACTCGCTTTAAACCCCTTCAGCCGTGCTGGACATTAGCCCGCATTAAGTTCCGCAGAAAGCTGATTTGAGGAAGAGCAGCTGAGAGGAATTCCTTCTCGCTTTAATTGCTTTAGAAACGGTTCCCACAAAGAGACACTGGCCAGATTTACCTCCAGTTTAAGTTCTTATTTCCATCGGTTCACAAGTTAATCCGATTTCTCTCTTCTGGGCCCAAATACTCGGCAGCTATAGAAAAGACAGAGGGAAACACAAGGTCGGAATAAAAAAGATGGAGAAAAAAAAAACAAGAACATTAGCAAATTATATTATATTATTATTATCATTATTATTATTATTATTATTATTATTATTATCGTTGGTGATTCTTCGCTCATTGCTTTTCTTTTAATTGCAAGAAAAAAAACTTCCCATCTATGCATTTATGAACCACTTGTTGCTTGATTTTATTTGCAAGGCTTATGCATGCAATACTAACACATTATGGGTTTACCTAAACGATAAACTAAAGCTAAAAAAGTACAATAAGCGAAATTTGAACTTGATTTATAGGGGGGGGAAAGGGAAAAAAAAGCTAGAGACAATATCTTAACTGCATGTGAACTTGGTTAGACGTTTTGTGGTGACAGAAGGCATGATGAGCAGCACATATTCTTTTCACACAGTGTTTTTGTCAGAAGTCTTAAGTTCTGCGGATGAATGTGGCCAAAGATCAAATTGAGTTTAGGATTTTAGCCTCCTCACCCCCCCTCCTCCCTCCCTCTCCCTCTCTCTCTCTCTCTCTCTCTCTCTCTCTCTCTCTCTCTCTCTCTCGGAGAAAATTCAACAAAATATGCAAGCTTTACATTAAAAGGCTACTTTTCGCTGCCCTTAATTCCAGCCTAAACGGTTTTTCTCCGGGAGAAGAAATCTTTTCTAAAAACCTTGAAGAAGAGAGGGGCATTATTGTTTTAATCCTCTTACCAGCAGTCATTTTAAGACATTTTTTTGGAGGGTGAAATGGCGTCTTGTCTCCCCAATCCTAACCTAAATCCCTCGGGGCCGGGAGCTGCTGGAGGCAGCAGCCCGGCCCGCATCTCTCCATCTCAGCTGCTTTCCCACCAAACACTGAGACCAAGTCAGGAAGCAAATAAAATTAAAGCTCGGAATTAGTGGTTTAACCTGTAAGTCACTGTGCTCAAGTCACTGTAGGAGAGCGGCAGGCCATTAGGCTACTTCTTATTTGCATATCATTTAATTAAGCTTCCATGATAGGCTACGTTTATTTTTGCTTATTTAAAGCAGTGTTGAACAGCCTTGATTTTTCCCTTTGGAGAGCTGACATTGCTTAGAAACAGGAAGATGGACTAAAGCGAACGATGGCATCTCTGAAGACGAGTTTTCAATAGTTTTAAATTGATATGTTTACTACTAAAATCTGGGCATTTTAGTGTTTATCAAGAGAATATCATCATTGTTCACAGCAATTTTAAGTGACTGGTGTTAAAAGTAGGCTACACTAGGCCTATCTAGGAATTAAAGATGAATCGAGTTTACTGATGTAGGAATTTAAACTTTTTTCATTCATTTGCACTTTAAACATAAATGTAAAAATCCAAGCTACATATAAAAGCGGTGTGTTTGCCCTTTGACCTTGCCTCCAGTTCCCATAGAGCAACACAAAGTGGATCTTGGGATATGAAGGCCTTTGGCAAAAATGATGTTGTCTACTTTACCTGGCACGAAATTGAGTATATCTCAAAATATATATTTTTTTCTAAATATATTCAGCTTTGATTCAGTTTTGAAGCATTAGGGCTACTTGCTGTTTGGGTGTTTTTTTTTTCCCAGCCTATCGGTCTGTGTCCTCCATAAGTGCAAAAACATAAACATCATCGTCATCATCATCATCATCATCATCATCATCATCATCATATACAACAAGAAGAACATAATCATCACATACAATAAGAACAACAACAATAATAATAGTAATAGTCTGCCTAATAATAATAATGATAATAGGCCTAAGAGAACCGTTCTGCCAAAGAAACACTTTAAAACAGACCTTGCTTGCATAATGTAAAATATAAAAATGGCATTTCATAGAAAACAGAAACAACATCAACAACAGCAGAATCGGTAGCGCGGATGCAGAAATAATCTATGAAGGGTATTGGGAAAGAGGGGGACGGAGGGAGGGAGGTGGGGGCGCTGGTGGAGGAAGAAAGCGATGTGATTGGCACAGAAAAGGAGCGCGTGAGATCCCGGTGACCCCACCCGGAGCGCTTTAAAGGCCGATAGATGGCAGCTCAGCATCCTCCCACATCCACAGACACATCCACAGCGAGGCGAGGCGAGGCGAGGCGAGACGCGGACTGACGGACCGGGATACCGCGAGGAGCTCGGGGTGAAAACGGTGTACCGGTGAAATGAACAGCAGCACCCGGAATTTAGAAAGGAAGATTTAAAATAAAAAGGAAGATTTTCGGCTTCTGTCGTCGCGCGGGCTGTGGAGATATTTCACTTCAGATCTACAAAGAGAGCAGAGAGGTAAGAACTTTTACTGAATGGAAGTTGGACCAAACCGTGTTCATTTTCCCAAACTACTTCTATACTTATTCAGTACTAATTAAGCAACCTGCTCGCCTAATTTTATCATTGTATGAAGTTTCTTTTTTGTATTTGTTTGGTAATTTTGTAACCACGTTATCTTCAAAACTCTAAGATCTCCGGGGCAAAAATGTCATCACTTTGCAAAGCGGTTCCCAATGTAGGGTCCGGGAACCACCAGGGGTCCAGCTATACTGTAGCTCAATGTGATTTTTATTTCACTCCGTAGAAGTTAGCAGAATAAAAAAATGTGCAAGAATTACTGTTGTAATCTCCTCACCTATAGTACAGTTATAGAATTCTGTATTAAGTCATATCTAACATTAGAAATTATATCAAATGGAGGCCCGTGGTCTTACAGCCTATATACTATCTATTAGGAGATCACTGACATAGAGCCGCTGGTCTGGGTAATAAGGCTTTTTTGGCAAGTTTTGTATTTATTTTTTTAATTTTACATTAATTTGCTTAATTTGACTTTAGGTTAATTATCCCTTATGCGTTTGCTATCACTGGTAAGTTTGTGAGCTGAAGTGATGCCATGCATGGTGGAGCTCCGGCCCCAAGGCAATCTGCAGTCCATGCTGTATTACTCATAAATCCACGGCAATTAGCATAATTAGGCTTAATTCAGAACCTGAGGCTATCTGACTTTGTCCTGAAAGAAAGGCATATGCTGAATTTTATAAGCTGCAGATTTACAATGAAACAGATTAAATAAATACAGCCAGAGGGCGCCTTTCATAAAAGAATAAAAATTTAAGAGTCACATGAAAAAACAATTGTTATTACATTATATTTTTATCACACACACACACACACACACACACACACACACACACACTAGCCCACCTTTCACGTGTCAGGCCTGATGATAAATTAATAGCCTTGTAGTTGAAACCTATTTGCACCTACATTAGACAGGAGCCCAACTGGGATCTCCATGCATATTTCACTGAAGACTTATCATACATCTCCGCCACGATCAGCCTGCAGGCGTCTGAAACTGACCTGGGACCCGCCACAGATTGAAATAAACGGCCCCCACTCGACTCAAACTCTCAGGGAGCAGAGTAAATATTTTTTTTTGCTCCTTCTGTCAAAGCTGATTCAGCCTGCAGGAGTTTAGCAGCGTTTCCCCGCGGCAGAGAGCGCAAATAAAGGAGGATATTTCCCATTAAAAAATCTTCATACTGCAGACTCTAGGTCATGAAATAAGAAATAAAATTGCTAGTTGTGCCATTTTTGCAAAAATGTCTTAGTTCAAGCTTATTCTTGCATGATTATTCTTTGGGTTTTTTTCCAGGGTATTTACAGCGGCAAAAATTGCATAAGAATTAATGCTATTTTCTACCTTATTAAAAAAAAGTGAATCATCACCATTATTATTATTATTATTATTATTATTATTATTATTAGGCTATAATTATCATTTTCAGACTGTGAGCTTTTATTCTGTGCATTCATAATACACCAGTCTCTACTGTCGAATTGCACACCGCAATTACTCAATTTAACCAAACCATTTTTATCATTAAGCTATTTAACATACTGTAGGCCTATATGTTACCTAATACAAGCACATTCTTGTAAAGAAAAACAATAAAAAAGAAAATAACAATGCCGGTAAATTAAAATAGTTTTTTCAAAAGTATAGGCTATTGTTTTGTGGTATGCTACACATTTTTAATTAAATAGAATGTTAAATTTTATATTACATTTTATGTTTAGATAAATTAACAAATTAAAACAGTTAACAAAATTGAGAAATCATTTATAGGATCGGTTTCATTTTCTGCACACTCTTTTCACAATTACGCCATTATAGGAAGACTACCAGGCCTAAAACTGTTGTAAAATTGTTCCTTGTAGGCATAGTGAATTCATACAGCTAATAGAGCCATCATCAGCTGCGCAGACAGCTTTAAATACATGATAACTATGAGTATCCCATTAATAGCTTCAAACCAAGGTAATTATTTAATCATTTCTGTCCGCTTGAGAGCCGCCAATTCCCCAGTGATGTGGACAAACCCTCCGTGGGGAAACACGCTGTCGAATTCCTCAAACGCACATTATAACTACATTTTTCGTTTTGCCAATTGCAGTCCAAATCTATAAAAACATAGACTTTATCAGCTGAATTTGTGAATTTGTCATGATTCACAAATTAGGATTAGTTATTAATTATCTGCCCCAATAAGGTCAAATGAAGAAAATGACAATGAAGCAGTGATATTTTGCCTTTAATAGCCCTTCTGTTTCACCTGTTGCGATTTCCATTGAAACTGAGTATAAGCATTTTCCACTGTTTTTTCAGCTGCAATTTCATGACTAGAAAACAGACAGTTAGCATATTTATTAACAAGGTTTGTCTGACTTTTCTCCCCTCTGCAGACAGCGCCAGTCATGCAGCACTACGGGGTGAACGGCTACTCTCTCCACGCCATGAACTCACTGAGCGCCATGTACAACCTTCACCAGCAGGCGGCGCAACAGGCCCAGCATGCACCTGACTACAGACCTTCAGTACATGCACTCACACTTGCAGAGAGACTGGCTGGTAAGAATCAGTTGCTCATTTTGCCATTCAGTTTCTGTTTCTCCTCCAATGTCAGTTACAGCTGCATCTCTTATGAGCAACAGTTGCTTAGTTCAAGAAGTGCGTATTATAATGTGCATTTCAGCATGCTTTGATCAGTACCAAGGCCTTCTGACCCGTCCCTTCAATTAAACTGGTCATGTTTCTTGTTTCTCAACGGCTGCACATTTCAAGACATTATCCTCGAGGCCCGGTATGGCTCCCAGCACCGAAAGCAGCGGCGCAGTCGGACAGCCTTCACCGCCCAGCAGCTGGAGGCCCTGGAGAAAACCTTCCAGAAGACCCACTACCCCGACGTGGTGATGCGCGAACGCCTGGCCATGTGCACCAACCTGCCTGAGGCGCGCGTACAGGTAAAAACCCCTCATAATGAATGCATCCAGCGCAACTGAAAACCCCTCGTAAGGAATTGAACGTGCGTAATCTACTGTTTGCCTGTTGCGCTCATTGTAAGTCTCTCAGCTAAATAGCTAAAAGGTGAATGTAAATGTAATCTCGTATGATTAGAAGAGCTAATGGATAGACAAGGTGTTAGAAAAATGCAAAGACAAGTCAGTGATGCTTCAAAACCTATCACTTGGTCGGTCAATTTCAGTACATGACCCAAAATCTGATGTAATAACATTTACAATCCTCCTGCCAGGTTTGGTTCAAGAACCGCCGGGCCAAGTTCCGTAAGAAGCAGCGCAGCCTGCAGAAGGAGCAGCTCCAGAAACAGAAGGAGGCGTCAGCAGCCACAGACGGCTCCCAGGACGACACCAAGACCGACCCCTCCACCACCACCGCCTCCACCGCCTCCACCACCACCGGCCTGGTCCCGGAGGCCCGCACCCCTCCTCCGCCCTCCTCCTCCTCCTCCTCCCACTCAGACACAGAGAGGCTGGCGGCGGCGCGGCCCCAGCCCGGCGAGATGAGCGTGGAAGTCAACGTCACCTCCCCCGAGCCCTCGGACAGCGAGTCAGCAGCGGAAGATAACGCTGACAGGGAGGAGGACGAGCTGAGGGGGGAGACGAGGGTGGAGATGAGGGAGGAGGCGCAGGGGGAGGCGGGGGCGCAGCCGGGCAGCAGCTCCCCGTCCTGCAAACGCCTCAGTCCCACACCAGGTAGGAATAACTCACTAATGCAACTTCTTTACCTTTTTACATCCCCTGACTAGAGGACAATCAAATCAAATCACATATATTTTTAAAGCCCTTTTTACAGAACAAGTTGGTCTATAAGTGCTTTACAGAGCAAACAAAAGACACACAATTCAATCAAAAACAGGAGAAACACAAAAAAAAATCATGATTCTAAAATAGGTCCATGTGTGTATGTGTGTGTAAAAGTGAAAACCTGCACACTAAGAAAAAAAGCCACTTAAGATGATCATCTAGACCGAAATGTTTGCACTTTTTTGCACAACATTAAAGGCTGAAACGATCTTGCAGTAACCAAGTCGTCTGGATTCTCCAGCTTTTTAGTTAGTGTGCGGTTCGCATTTTCACCTTTTTGTTTGATGTCTCCCGGCCTACACACGTATCAATACATCAAACCTGACCTGCTGAGTTCTTCAAAGAGGTCTACTGTATGTGTGTGTAGAAACATCCTAAACACCCCCCTCCTCTCTCCCTGTCTGCCAGACTCTCCGCTCAGCTCCCCCTCCCTCCCCTCCTCCAGCAGCGTGACCGGCGGTCTGGCCCAGAGCAACTCCTACGCCTCGTCTCCCCTCAGCCTCTTCCGGTTGCAGGAGCAGTTTCGGCAGCACATGGCCGCCACCAACAACCTGGTGCACTACCCGTCCTTCGACATGAGCGCCCCGTCCTCGCTGCCCTACCTGGGCATGAACGTCAACATGCCGCCGCCGCTGGGCTCGCTGCCCTGCCAGTCCTACTACCAGTCGCTGTCCCAGGCCCAGCAGGTGTGGAACAGCCCGCTGCTGCAGGCGCCGGGCAGCCTGCCGGGAAGCCTCAACAGCAAGACCACCAGCATCGAGAACCTCCGTCTGCGGGCCAAGCAGCATGCGGCCTCCCTGGGTTTGGACACACTCCCCAACTGAACCTCCCCGGGCGGCTCCGGCTACATGGTCGCCCTCCACTCAGGGGCGTAGCTAGGAATTATGGGCCCCACGCACAGGAAGTGACTCTGGGCCCCCCTCCACTTTCCTCTCATCCTCACACCAATCTTATTCCATCTATGTCAACCCACCCACAACTCAAACACACCTCCACACACATTCATTTACTGATCAATTACTGGACACATCCCTAATTGAAATGATGGGGTTTGGGCACTACCCAATCGGATGTCAAACACATGCTTTCATCTGTTCAAAATCTGTCAAACGAGGACAATTTTGTTTTAGTCTGCACAGCCGAATTTTATTTCTGCCTGTTCAGGTTTGTCTCAGATAACACAAAACAGTTGCAATATCATGTTTTTGAGAGTTTTATTTGTTTGCAGATTTGCAGATTTCAACCAAACCCTGTTTCAAAACCAGAGCAGTGTGAAATAAAGGCATGAGATATATATAAATACACACTTGAGGACCACAAAAGGCATTTGAGTCCAGACACTTTAGGGGCCCTTCCCCCTCAGCTTGGGGCCCTGGGTAGTCAGTACCCCTATTCCCCCCACAATACGACGCCCCAGCCTCCACTTACTCACCTCATCGCCATCACAGGGGCATGCAGCTCGCCACTGGGAGCAAACCACAACATAAAGTATATCTCCACAATGGAACTGGATGGACCCAGCAGAATATAAGATCATAACAGGAACTCAAAGGACTTGATAAATGAAAAACAAAAAAAAAAACAATCCCACCTGGACTGCAGCTGTGACTGAACAGTTCTGTTTGCCTGTGGATCCTGCTTGTATGTGACTCCTCCTAGGCTAACAGCATAAGCCACTACTACCACTACTACCCTCGCGCTGTGATTTGAGCCACCTTGGTGAAGTCCGGGCCCAGGTCTTGAACTACAGAGCTCCTCTCTCTTATACTGCGACAGATACGACTAAGATATTCTCAAGTGTAATCCCACAAGAACTCCTGAACGTGAACTTTGCATGCACCCCTCTGAGCCACGGATTACAGCAGCTCCAGAAACAAATTTGTCATGCCGCTGGTAGTAGAGTGCAGTCACATCAAAATCTGATATCATAAGTATAGCTCAGATTGGCCAGTATAGTCCCAAATCAACAGCATTTTGGAGCTGACAGGTGGTTCTTCCTGTTTAAAGTTACGACACAGCTCAGCCTGCAAGAATCCATTCAGCATTGTAAATATCCCTCAGTGTTTGACCTCATCTGCCTGGTTAGTGAGTAACTCCATGTCTCCTTTTGTGTGAAGGATTTAAGAGGAAAACATTCAAATCTATTTTTTTGAATTGCTACATTGTGGCTTCATGCAAAGGACCTACAGTAAAAAAATTAAATGCAGAGAGAATCTGAGGGGGAGGCACAGCAACAAATGAACCCAGTCAGCATATTTTTGTTAATTTGGGTGCCGGACTGAACTCAACTAACAGAGTCACCACTTTTGCTGAACCTGTGGCTTACGCAGAAAGAAATCTGATGCACAGGCCGATGCTATGTATTATATCATTGTAGATCCAAGACATGTATTTCTCAATTGTTTTACTTAAATGTGAGTAATTTATCTGTTTAATGCAAGGGAATAAACCACACATACGAATGACTTCTGTTTTCAGTGTCTTCAGTTGGGAGAGAGAATGCTAATATTTTGCCTTTATTCACTCAATTCACCTCACTACCTGAGGTGAGTTGAGTGTTTTCCAAATCAAACAGGGAACAAACCTGAAAATGGAGAGGAAAATCAACACAAGATGGGGTTTGGCAAACACCTGTTGCACAAAAATGAAAGAGAACAAACAAAGGTTACCCTTTCCTATGTGGAATTCCTACATGTAGGTATTTTGTGATGAATGAAGGAAATAGACGCTGTCTGTATGAATGTATGGCATCAAGAAAAATTAAGCTTTCATAGCAGTTAAGCATTTTCTTTGTGGCAGTTCACGTGTCTTTAGAGGTTTTTGTGTGGATCTTTGGACCTTGGTCAGCTACCAGGTGATGCCTTATAGTCAGAGGGACACCAGACAACTGAACCAGGACTAATCACACAGCGGGACCCCCCACCCCACCCACCCCTTCACCCATCCACCACCCCACAGTGTGAAATCACAGCAGGGAGCCTGGCCTACAGCATAATACAACATATACAAACACATAGGCACCCAAACACACACACACACGCACAGGTCTTACAGAGCATCCAAAACCTTTTTTTTTTTTTTTTTTTTCAAAGTTTCCTGAGTGAGAGGAAGTTGGCAACAAGAAAGGGATTAGCTTAGGGTGTGCCGAATCCAGCTCCCCTTGGATGGCTGACAGCATTGAGTGGGATTGACAGAATACTGAAACATTAATAAACAGTTTTGATTTCCACACACATTTCTTTCAGTTCCCTTACAATGAAAGTGTAGCTTCTGTTTATAAATTGCACCGAAAGGAGACCTTAATGATCGATAAATAAGTTGGATGCAGGAGGACCACCATCTTTAACGGTGATGTTTACACACTCCACACATACAGAGAGAGAGAGAGAGAGAGAGAGAGAGAGAGAGAGAGCCTGCCACTTGTTCACCCAATGCAGAGTAACTAATCCTAAATGAAATGACTGAAGCACAGTGTCAGGCTCTAAAGAGTCCCCAATCCACCCCCCCTCCTCTCTCTCTCCTCCTCTCTCTCTCTCTCTCTCTCTCTACTCCCCACTCCCCCCCTCTTCCCCCACCCTGTCAGCCGAGGTTTGGCTGCACCGAAACAGAATGCTTTGCCATAAGAAGATTACCTTTGGTTGGGATATCGATGGATTAAGTAAGAATAGAATGAGATGAAATGGGACTGAAAGGGTTCCCGGAGTCAGCAAAGTTCAGACACCTGTTTTCCTGGTCTTTCCCACTCCCTCACTCCACCACCAAGATCAGAAGTCTACTTATCACTTTCTAACTGGAGGGGAGGGGGAAGGTTACAGTGCATAAAAATAATTATGGGACTGGGAAGTCTTGTTTCTAATGTTTCTAATGCAATTGGGTTATTTTCATGCATGCTTTTTGGAATATGTGGTCAATTTGTCATGAATGCCTAGGTTTTGTGCGTTCTGGAGGACTGTATATTTGTATTTAAGTTAATGGGAATGCTCTGTGTGTGTGTGTGTGTGTGTGTGTATGAGAGAGAGTGTGTCTATGGCAGCTAAGCCGCTGAAGGTTTCCAGGAGCTCTTTGATGTGTATCTGGGCAATGCGCTATTAGAGGGATTTTCCTAGTTGACAGCTTGGAGAATGTGTGGAGGAATTGCGATGCCAGCGGGCTAAAAGAATGCTGGAAACAGGATTAGGATCATATTCTGGCAGCTCCTGTCACTTCATCAATGGGCTAAGGTTTCCTCAGTGACAGCCCTCCTTCTCTGCCCGGCTAAAACCTTTAGTGGGACCATAAAAGGGGTGAGAGAGGGGAAAAAACAATGATTGAATGGTGTGCTATGATTTCTGTGCCGGGCTTGCTCGGAGGGCTTTGTGTTGGGAGGTCTAAGGGGGAGGAGGGCGTCGATTCGGAGGGAGGGGTAGGTCGCGGGGATGAGAGAAAGGGGGCTTTTGGAGGGGAATGACTGTGGTCTTTCTTGGAAGTTTTACACCCAAATCCCATTGGGCAGAGCATGGGGAGGGTTTTTTTTACACTGATGCTAGCGGACAGCGACGGCAGCACGGTGTCCCCCTGGGGAAGGCAGCAGCAGGTGGGACGGGAGGGAGAATACTGTTTCCTGAATCTTGTCTCCACGCAGAGCCTAATTTGCCTGTATGGAGCCGGTAATGGGGTTACACACCACTTGTCTTCACCGTGTAGAGTGAGACCTCTTTCACCTGGTGATGGTGCATCTAATGTAAAGATAATGGCCTTTTTTGTATCCAGCCAGATGTGTGTATGTGTGTGTGTGTGTGTGTGTGGGGGGGGGGTGTCACAGGGCCTTGCAAGGCGTTGACAGTAGTCGTGTATGGTGATTAAGAAAAAGCTTGAAGCACCAGCTGTAGGGTCAAGCTTTAGCTCTGGTCCTTGGGGCTACCGACAATTAGTTTTTACTGAGGAACTGACTTTGGATCAGCCTTTTTCTACATTTTTCGCCTTATTCAGGTGAAACATCCTAAGCTGAAATTTTGGATGCTGATATTTTGAGGGGATTTAGAGAGCGCGTCTTCTCTAGTATGGCCCCAGGTTGTGCTGTAGAATAGTTTCTCTTGACTGGGCTTATAGGGTGGTCTCACAAAACCTCATCCTGGACCGACTGCCTCCATACTGCCGCCGTGCAGCAGCACCAGCACCCCTTCCCCCAACAGTGTAACTCCACACTCTGCTCACCCATGTGAAACAATACTTTCACAATACCGCAGGAGTTTGATTGTTGGCGACAAGTTATATAATGCCAGGAATTACAGACTAGCATGCAAATGCTAAATCCTCCTCTCTTTCTCCTGAGAAGTGGATGAGACGGACTATATCTGCAGGCTTCACTCTGGCTCCCCAGCTTTGTGCTACAGAGACGCTCTCCTTTCTCCCCCTGACTTGGGTGATAATCCTGACACGCACTGTCTGCATTTTTTACTGTACGTGTTTAAGCGCATTTGCAGAGCATTTATCTCTCCAATGTAAACCAATTTGGCTATAAGGGCCGTGGGCCAAGCAAGGCGCCAGAGGGAAGAAAGGAAAACTCAAACCTAGCAGATGTGCAGGGAAGGGAAGATGGGAGAGCTGGGGAGGACGGGGGGTTGATGAACAACTGAATGCAGCGGAAAAGGGAAGCGGAACCGTATGGGAAAAAAGAGTGTCCCTTGTCCGGAGGGTAAGCTTTTGAAACTTGGGATAGGGGCCCTTAAAGCCGATATAACGTGGATCACTGAATTGTTGAGTCACAGAATCTGAGGAAATCATACGGAGCTCCCAGTTAATCCTGTCATAGTGAAATCGGTGGGCATACTTTGGGGATCCCAGCCCCTTCTGAAGAAATGTGGTGCCTGCTGTATTGACAGAGCCGCTGTTTGATACCGCCTATACACCTGTATCAGCTGTCTGTTAATCTGCCTTCCCCTCCTCCCACTCGTCCTCCGCAGCACGCTGCCTCTGCTGGAGTAATGGCTGATGAAATGGACCAAAGACCTAAAAGCTGCCAATCTCTCTGCTTCTGATGTCTCCTGGAAGTGGCTCTTTGGTCGCAAAGGCTGAACTCGTCACTTTGATCATCTGAAAGGCAGGAGCCCCGCTGTGTCAAACATTACTACCTGCAATTCTATGGCACTATAAAGACTGTGGGCTCCTTGGCCCCTGAAATGGGACATTAAGACAGAATCATCCTAGTTTAGTTGGGACAATATCAAGGTGTTTTATTTGTTGGCGCGCAAGCAGGGTCTGAATGTGTTTGGATGGCTTTTAAAGTACCTGATCTTATAGCCCGAGGTTCCTGTAAATGAGGTGTTTGCTGCTCTTATCAATGAGACGTTACATGAGATGAGCGGCCGGCCTGCGTGTGCTGTTAGATGGTTCAGGTGCATGATTACGATGTGCTGATCTTTGGCCAGACGCTCCCTGTATCAGTTTACTAACTTCTCAAACTCTTTTTCACTTATCACTTACTTTCTTTTTTTGTGATATACTGTTATTGATTTTAATCAAGTATGCATAACAGCAAACTTATCACTCACTTCCTCATGTTGAATCCTGTATCAGTATTATTCCTAGCATCATAATTACATCATGGCAGTCACATCTTTCTCATGCATACATTTTCACTGAATACATTGGTTGCTGTCAGGCTAAAACATATCTCCAAAATGTCAACTTTTCAGGAACTAAAGTAGTCTTGTCTTGATTGACTACTATGCAATTTTTGAGTTTATCCAATGGGGTTTGAAAGAGTTTCATAAGACCAAGAGCTGGACAATATTTTCAACCCATAGAGGAACCATGGAATCGTTCAAATTAAGTTAAAACATGAAAATGAATAACATTTGACTGTGCAAAATGTTTTAATATATATTTTGTCCTATATTCTTATTTACTTGTTTTCTGCATTAGTGTGTTAGTACACTGCTCTTTAAGGTATTCGATGTGTAGAAACTTTTCATTTCATTATTTATGAAAGCATCTTCGCTTTATGGATTTTTTTTTTACATGTGACTAAGACTTTTGCACAGTACTGTATATGTGTTTTCTTTATTGTTCTGAAAGCTTTTACACATGTCAGTGGTGAAGGGACTTTTTCAGCTCCCTCTCTGATCATCCCTTTTTCTGATTTTTGTTCTAAGGATAAACGTGATTACACAGTGTTAAAGGCATAACACAAAACTTAATTAAAACACGCTTCGCTGCCATATTGCAATTGGTAAAAGCATTTAATGGGCCAATTTGAGAGCAGTGATTTTGCGTATGTGTGTGTGTGTGTCATTGCTACTGTCTCAGATCCTGAGGGATTTACGAACAATGTCAAGTTCCCTCTGAAGACCTGAGTCTCTTCACTGCCTCTTAAAGCTTAATGCTCCCTGACTGAGTGGCACAGCCAGAGCCAGACACTCTCTCTCTATGTGCCACAGATAATGCTAAGAACAACCTCTCAATTTCAGCTCTCCTCCTAGCCTAATGTGCCCTCCTTACTCTACCGCACACACCCACACACACTCACACACACAGGGCTATTTCCATTCAGTGAGACAGCAGCGAAAGCGTGGGTGATTGTAATGGAAAATACTAACATTGTCCCTAATGGCTTCCCATCCCAGGAGAGTTTTAAAACATATGTAAATTTATGTAAACCCAACAGAAACACATATTTACAATGTTACAGGGTAATCACAATATGAGGACATGGTGCGCTGGCCTTGTAGATGGAAGCGCCATGTGTCATTAGTCTCCTTTATCTCTTTTCTGTTTCCTGTTATGGCATCAACGCAGTAATCACTCACAATAAGAATGAAAATGATCTGCGCTCATCTGTGGCATAGTGATGGAGGGGGACAAGTGGAGGGTAAAGAAGGTGAAGATAGATATTTTTGTGCCGTTAGTTGATGAGATGCCATGAAGATGCACCACATTGTGAAGATATTTTTACCAATATCTCAGGAAGTATTCCATTAAACAGTACAAAGACATTCTCCTGGTTTCATTATGGTCAAAGAAGGTGAAGGGGACGGTCAATGTGAAAATGTATTTACTTTATAGGGTTGAAAAGCTGTAAAGGTCAAATCAAAAGCATAGCACATTACAGAAATTATCATGACTGATAAATCTGATAAAATGATGAGCAGGGGAAGTGGGAAGTGAGAGAGCTAAACAATGGGTCATATTATAGGTGCAAAGAGCTTGTTATTGTGGACTTGTGCTATTTTAACATCTGAAACAAACTACAGTACATTATTACAATATGTGGAAAAAACAGCAGTGGCTTCTCTGTGACCAATCATTCATTTCATTTTATTTTTAGTATTCACATTACAGGAAAGCTGTCAATTCTTGTAAAAAAAAAGACAAAAGTCTCATTCAAAAGTATATTAATCTGATGTACAGACATATAGCCAACTCTGTGTGAATCACAGTTTCTAAGTAAAAAGGTGTGAAGTTTACAAAAAAAGGATATAACAGAAAATGTTTCTGGTTCAAATTTCAGGGTTGAGATCAAAGCTGGTGGGAAATGAGCGTTAACAACTCAGTTGTTATGCCGATGTTAATGCCGATGTTAATGCCGATGTGCCTTTTAAGCAAGGCACTTAGCCCTTCGGCTCGGGACCATCATAAACCTGATTTCCCTCTCCAGCAGCTCCTTCCTGTACGCTGTCCAGCCATGCTGTGCATCAGATCCTGACTGACACTTACAGGGTCTCTCCCAAAACCGTACCATGCATTTTTATTGGAGGTAAGCTTAAAACATCTAAAATCACGCTTGCAACCAAAGAGCCTTGCATTTGTCTGTTAACAGAAAGTGAAATCTGAACACAAAGACTCAATTGAGGTCGCAAACTGCACCAAAAGCAGACTATAGACTAGAAGGGTACTCGGAGAGCGCAGACCTCCGCCAAGGTTCGTGCTATTATTGCTTGTTTGTGAGTCGGATCTGGATCCGCTCCAAAATTGAATGGGTTCTTCCTTGGCCCATGCTACACCCTTCCACGAAGTTTCATGAAAATAGGGCCAGTAGTTTTTCCGTAATCCTGCTAACAGACAAACAAACAGACAAACAAACAAACAGCACCGAAAACATAACCTCCTTGGCAGAGGTAATAATGTAGTCTAAGTCAAACTAAACAGAGTTGAAAGGAACACGATGAAAACATTTAAAACTGTAGGAGTGTCTGCTATAGCTACAACAGGAAAGAACAGGGAAATGTTTTAGATTTAGAATGTTCAGAATTAGTTTAACTGCCAACCGACACGAAAAAAAGGAGTGTACCTTTCCTGTAAATAAAGGTGAATGTTGCCTGACAACCAAAATGTTTGGAGTGATCTTAGGTCTTTATACTGCCAGACAAATCCAAATTACAGTCTCTGAATGAGTAGTGAAAAGCCCTGAGATAAATCACTTCATCATTTACATCAAGTCCAAACTCAAGTATTGATGGTACAGAAGTAGACTGTGTATTGTTTAGCAGCATTCATAGGTACCATTTTTGCTGACATGATGTAATCTAAACCCTACTCATTACGTTTGATCTTGAAATCACACAAAAAGCAGTTGCTGCTGTTTGTCTTTGTAGGATAGCATAGTGAGACATAGAAAAAAGCAAGCTTTCTAAATACTTGACAACATTTTCTAAAGCTATTTTACAATGTTATTACCATTTACTGTGTTCAAGTTGTCAACAAGTCACTGATTAAACAGGGAGTGCAAACCTCCTGCAATGCTGAACAATTCTCCACCTTGCTGTTACACCTTACCATCTTACCACCTTACCAGACATTACCATCACTCAGACTTAAAGTTAAACTGATTTCTTGACCCTGCAAACACACCCTAGGATTTCTCCGTTAGTTTAGAGGTAACAATCACTGGATGTTTAAAGGCCACTGTAAGCGTAATGATTAGGTCAATGTATTCGAAATACATCAAACAATTCATGATGATAAGAAGTTTGGTCAAACAAGATGGTAAAATTAAAAGGTTATAACACAGGACCGTATAAAATAATTTTCGTATATTTATAATATATTATTTTAAATAATTTTCCTTTGAAGGCAGGTTTTGTTAGTTTGGTGTGATGTCACAGCAAGGTCATTTTTATTGATTATTGAGAGGTTAGAGAAGTAAAACAACCCATTTCTGGTGGGTTGACATTCACTGACTGTATCCCAAGCAAAGTTAACTAAAGGCCTCTAAAATACCAGAAGGAGCCGTTTCTCTCACGTTCTTCTTTTGTCAGTTCTCCCTCCTCTCTCACTTTCTGTTCTGTTTGACCAGTTCTTCCACCTCCCTCATGAAACGCAGGCAGAGCTCGTCCTGCCAGGGCAGAGTGATACACTGAACAGCCACGGGCAAACCCTCCGCTCCAGCCACCGCCTGCACACAAACACAGCAGCCAGTCAGTCAGTCAGCCAGTCAGCCAGTCAATACCAATCTACCAGGGTTGGGGCCATTCATGAACTGAATTGAGAATGCATGGTAAATTCCAATTCAGTTCCTGGAGTTGGAATTGGAATGTCACCCAGCTCTAAGGAAACAGAATTGGAATTGAATGGAATGACAGGAAACAGAATTGAACTCCATTAAATTCCACTTCGAAGAGAGGTTGTCTTGACTTGTTAAACATTATAAATCAAACATTGTGAATCAAATAAAAGACAGTTAAACAAATCAAATACATTCAATCCTATGAATCATGTATCTGTTACGATTACATACTGTGCATCAACTACCACCTGAAAGGTACCTGTAACATTTTACGATATTCAGTATTGATAATATATAACACTATGTGTAATCTCATATGTGGTAAGAAAAAACAAAAAAAACATGGAATTTCACAGAATTTCATTGAATTAAATTCAACTTCCTGAAATTCAAACTGAATTCCAATTCTGTTTCCTGTAAGTTCAAATTCCAATTCCAATTCCTCAGTTGCATTGGAATTGATGAGTTTATTCATGAATTGACCCCAACCCTGTCATCCAGCACCAAGCCCCACTGCCAGGCTGCTGCCTCCACCTACTGACCAACAGAGGAACTACAGTTTGCAATTCACCAATAAGCTGATTGTACTGAAGAGTTGGGTGTAAGAAAGACGGCCTGACAGCGATGCTGGAGCACCAATACAAAGCTTAGATTGATACATGGACACACTTCACACTTCATGGTGTTAAGTGTAGTGTACAGACAACAATCTCAAATTTTTCCTTTTAGACAATTTGGTCTTTGAGTTTCCCAAATACAGAGTAAACACTGTGGATCCAGTCTGTTTAAAAAAATGTGCTTTGTAAAGCATAATAGGAAAAGTCCTTGGTTGACAAAATAACTTTTTTTTAAGTGTTCAATAATTCAAAATTCATTTAGAAATTAAACTCATTTACATTGACAGACAGATAAAGAGCCCACGCTGTATTTCTCCCAAAAGATATATTTAATCAATCGCCTCTGACAGATTTCTTTCTTACCCATTTGAATAACTTGTCCCAAAGGTCCCTAAAGTTGCCCTTATAGTGTTTGAGTTCCTCCTCATCCTCTGCCGTCACCGTGGAAACAGGTACAACACCGGTGGGAAAGTTGAGGAGATTGTAGAGCATGGTGTTGGAGAGAACAGCTGGCAGGAGAGAAAAAGAAAGGAAGAAGAAGAGAACTGTTACACTATATTATTCATTGTATTATAATAGACTTTATATTACAGCAATAATACCCAAGAGGGCGCTCTTTACCGCGATTATGGGTATGAGGGTGATGAAACTAGGTATGAAGCGCTAGGTGTACTGTCTGAAAATAGTCATATGCATAAATAAAAAATACATTACTGGATTTCAAATTGTCTTCTATTTACATACATGTATGATTAAAGTATGATGATTAATAAAGATGATTAAAGTAGACATTGCATTTTCTAAAATTCATCCTTTTTTACAGGCAGTTTCAGACTAACTCCAGTCAACTCATCACAACTGGCCTTGGTCTTGATTGTCTCTCCTCATTTAACAATCATTAAAATCCTTCCAGTCAGGCCAGTTTGCAGCATTTGAACTGGAAAGTCTCGCCTCAGATTTTAATTAGAGGACCTGCTGTTGTCGGCCAATCAGAATCCAGTACTGTGATTGTTCTGCCTGTGAGGAATCCATTCAATAATCCCCTTTTGACTAAACTATGTTTATTTGCAAAACATGAAGAACGTTACTCTTGTCCTGAGCCATAGCATATTTGAAAACCAAATCATGAAAATTGAATAATATGACACCTTTAAAAACAGGAGGGAGCAAGAAAGATTGCTTACTACTACAACAGTTAGTATAGTAAACAAATCTAGTTTTAATGGCACACAGGTAACCATGATTTATGGGAATTATCAGCCAAGTCGGAACACCTCTTTGACCAAATTAAGTAGAAAATATTTCAGACAACACACACTCAGCTGTGCCTCACACCTCACTGTTTTACCCATTACCGTGGCCTTCTGGGTATTACTGCTATATTAACACACAACTGATGAGTGTACCGTACAGGTGAGCTTGCCACAGTACAAGAAGTTGTAGGCCGGTCCGAGCATGGGGCACAGCAGCACGTCCATCTCACACCTCCTCCACTCTGCTATAGTGTCCTGGATGTAGTCCTAATAAAAACAAATTATACATGCACAAGCATTACTGGTTGACAGCCCACTCACAGCTGGGTAATAACTCATTAAAAGGTTTATCCGTACCTCAACACTGCTATGCTGTTTCCACAGATTTGCAACAGACCTGAAAACAAGGCAGGGAGAGGATCAATATTCGTCTGGATTTTTCCCCCCCCATCATGCCATGTGAGATTAGGTAACAAATACTGGAGCACAATCTACACAACTTCTAGATTTTTCTCACCCAACTCCACCGGTAGCACCGATGCATTCAGCGATACGAGGATACTGGGGAAGAGAAGATAGACAACATAAAACACGTCAAGTATCATTATGGTAAAACATACTGTAACTGTACAAGTTCCTGGACAAATTCATCTTGTACTCAGCAAGACATTTGTACCTTTCTGTACTGGACTAACAGTACCATGCACTGAAACACTTTGGTTTCACTCTATTCTATGTATTCAATTTGCTATAATTTTAGATGTTTTTATTGTCATTGCTGTTGTTTATGCCAACTGTTGATTTTAAGTGCTGTCTCTGTCAATTGTTTTTTTGGGAACTTGCCAGATGAGGCAAAGACAATGAGGCAGAATTACATGTTTCTTCAGTTAAGGCTGTATTTATGTGGGAACTCACCAGTGGCTTGAGGAGGATGGAGAGGAGTTTCTTCACTGAGTGAGGCAGATAGTAAGGCAAAACCTGTGGGGCGAGACAGGGGTCCACAGGGCCTTCCTTCCTAAAACAGCAGCAATGACAGACAATTGACAAACTCTGCTTCTTTTGATAGAATGAGTGAACCCAGCCTAGCAAAGGAATGAGCCCTTTGCTAGATGCAATTGTCAAATATCAGCTTTTTAAGCAAAAGACAAAGATCAGAGATTTAGAGTAGTTTTGAAAAAAAGAGAGATATTATTAAAGAACTGTGAGTCAAACCAAAGTTGAATGGCTCTTTTAAAGAAAAAATCTACACTCGGATACTCTGACGCTGTTATATATCATTAATCTCTGATTTTCATTGCATGCCAGGAGTTATTTTGTAAAGTGTTATAATTTACTTTTTTCCCCTCCACCTGCCTCGTCTACTTCTACTTCAATTAGTGATTTCCTACATTTCCCAGAATGCCTTTTGATAACAACCAGAGAATGTGGTTCTCTATGCTGCATATGTGTTGGTGGAAGAGAGCAATAGCGATATAATAAGAGCAACAGAGTAAATTTTCTCCAGTCAAGAATCACGCCTGTTACTCAAAACACAACACGTCTAGATGCTGCATTGCAGTCTGGTCTATTGACGCTACTGTCAGTGAAGAAACTGGTCTCTCTGCCTCTTCTATGATGGATTTCTCCCTGTATGATTGTCGATTGTCAGTGCAAAACGGTGAGTTTTGAAATAAGCCCTCGCTCTTTGATTCTGAGGGACTGACACCAAAACCTAACATTTACTGTTGATGTTTTAGATACGTGAAACCTTTTCTACTATCCAACTCCATTGTAGCTGCGCTGGAAATATCTCAATGTGACGTCAAGCAAGAGCCTAAATTCCCATCATTAAACAGCATGCCAACAACCGTTTGTTTCATTTTTTTTTTTTAAAGGTGTAATATTCTTTTGTTCAAAGGGAACTCACAGGTTGCTGAGCAGGGTGACAGCTCCGTCTGCGAGGACACCCTTTAGAATCAGGTCTTGCATGGCAAATGTGATCTTAGGGGGAAAGTAGGGCACCAGCTACAGACACAGATAACAGAGAGAAACAAAGTCATTATAATGAATCACAAGTCTGTATTAAAAACAGGTGGCCCATGGAGAGTGGTGTTTATGTGTGTGTGTGTGTGTGTGTGTGTGTGTGTGTGTGTGTGTGTGTGTGTGTGTGTCTTACAGTGTGCCCTGCTCTCTCTAACAGAGCTTTGACCTCTCTGAGGCCTCGGAGCATGCTTGGAGATGGTTGCAGGTAGCTGTCGTTCTCATAGTAACCAATCCTCAGAGGCCTGGAGCTCTGGTACACCTAGACAAGACAAAAACATTTTCATTTGTAACAGAATAGTAGGGAGCTATATACGAGTGGAAATACACCCTGAAAAACAGAATTCACGTTTTTCATATAACCAATCAATAATATTGGTGAATATTAGGTTGAATTTTGTCATTTTAAGGCATAATTTTGACATTGTCCAGATGAGACCTGGAGTAGCTCTACTGACAATACGATTTGAAAGGATTCGGATTTGATGAGTAGAATCGATACAGGATTCAGATTCAATAAAATGCTTTCGAACCCCAACCCTAACAGCGTCTGACTGCAACACCTTGCAAAGGGTGGTGAAAGCGGCCTAAACCATTACTGGGTCCTCGCTCTCACCCACACTGTGCACTTACAACAAGCAGTGTAAGAAGAAGTGCTCATATATCCCCACCCAACCGGTACTGCAGCAATTGGTCCAGCAAATATACGTTCAGGAACACTTTTACCCCGAAGCTACAGGACTCTCACAAACACACACCCAGCTGAACATCATTTCTGTCTGATTCATCAGTCACTTTAAACTTTACTATGCACCAGGCACTTTATCAACTGCTAACACTGCAATACTTGAACTTTGACGCACCAGTCACTTTATACCTACATCCTGTACTCCCAAGCACCTTGTTATTCCTGCTGAGTAATACCCAATATTAATACTAAACAGTTGAATTCCAAATTGCCATTGCATTGTTGTACTATGTTGTCTTGTTGCACTGTTTCTTGTATTGTATGCCCTGCAACTTTTATTTCCCTGTGCACTTGTGTAAAGTGGAATGGCAATAAAGTTGATATGAATACTGAGCTATGATATGAATCCTGGGCTAGCGGACACACCTGCAAGTTAAAAGGCATGGGCGGCACGGTGGGGTCCAGGGAAAACATGTGGTCGCAGAGCAGAGCCTGCATACACAGAGCCAGGCTGTCCACATCCCTCGCCATGGGCCCAGGAGCTGACAGCACTGAGGTAATAAGGAAGACAAATTCAAATCTCTTAGACACCTCAGGTGGTATTGCTATGCAAAGATTACGTAAGTTATATGTACATGTGCCAGAGGAACAATTTCAGTTCTCCTTACCTGACTTTTGCCCCGGAGTGCCGCAGCTTATACCTTGTGAACTGAGTGACACACAAAAAAAAAACATTTAATATATAACCAAAGGAAAGTTAAAGAAATTTAAAGCTTATTCTGTGTCATCAAGCTTGGTTTGTGGCTGTAAAACAATCATAAGCCATAACAGTGACTGGAGAAGAAGCACCTACCTCAGCCGACCTGATGTGGGCTTGATCCCACAGATCCCACAGAAGGAGGAAGGAATACGGATACTGCCTCCGATATCAGTGCCGAAGCCAAGTATAGAGCCTCCTCCCCCGATGAGAGCCCCCTCCCCACCGGACGAACCTCCGGAGGTCTTCTGCAGGTTGTGGGGGTTCAGAGTCTGCCCATAGATGGGGTTACTGCAGTCATAACTGGAGGTAGGGAAATGAAGGGGAAAACACAAAGAAGCAAGGAACATCATGACCTTTACTCATGACACCACACTGTTGCAGTCACCGTGTGTCAGTTTGCCAAACCAAACCAGATAAAATCATCACATAGTGTTCTGTTAACAAACAATGATTAAATAACGTCTGTAACAAAGGTGCCATAGCCTATCCGTGTGATTTTCTGACGATTCAGTTGGGAAATTATTTACTTTAACAGGCCCTGGGGCACATTGGTCTTCACAAAGGGAACGGCTCCTTGTCTCTTCAGCACTTCGACAAGCACACTGTCCTTCGAGGCAGGCTGGTCCAACCTGCCGATCAGGCCGCACGAAGAGTCATGATCCTTGTATTTTAGAAATAAACTTGTGTCATATTAAGAATGCAATTACAGTGCCATAAGTGCATATATATTTAGCATTACTGGCCCCAATAGAAATTGATTCCCTAACCCTGGCAGTGCTAGTGCCATGCTTGAATTATAATGGTAATGCATAACCACAGATTACCTTGTATCCAAAGTTGTCTTTGATGCTGACAGGGACCCCATACAAGAGACCTTCCTTACTGGAGTCAACAACTTTCAACTGGTCAAAACTCTCCAGCAAAACTTCTGTGCAGCAGTTAAGTCTTTTGTTTACATCTAAGGCCTGTGGGGAAATCAGCATGGAAAGATTCAAACAAAGGCATTCAAAAGGACAACAGATAAGCTTTAGTGGGATCTTGTAGAAAACCTAAGTGGCTGATGACTTTGACACAGTTGCCACAATGTTGTAAACAGTTACTTTTTCAAGGCTCAGGGTGTCTGACAATGTGTAGCTTTCTAGTTTACAGCCCCTATCTGCTTCAAACAAAGATTTGCAGACATCAGGGATAGTTTAGGTCAAAGATCACTGGAAGTGGAGGGCACAGCCAAGTAAAAACAATAAACACATGCACTGAACAATGCTGAGCTAAGTCAGTGAAGGGCATGGATAGAAAATTGTTAAACGTTTGGGAGTTGCCTGTAGGGCTGCCCCAGTTTTTGCCTGCATTGAATGAGCTGTATTATGTAGGAGAACTTTTACACAACCTTTTCCATATAGGAGTAAAACACTTCTTCAGGGCTCAGCGACCCTTGCTTCAGTTGCTTTGTCAACTCAGGCAGGGAAAGCGAAAGGATGAGAGGAGTGTCTGTCCCTGGATGCTGGAAGACAAGTGAAAAGTTAGTTTGGCCAAGAGAGGAAGCCAGCAAAGTGAAAACACACACATGCAAGTCATTTGGGTATGGCAAGATATATGCACTCGGTCAAAATTACCCTGTTCTGTGGTGGTTTTGCAATATTTTCTCAAGAAAAATATTTTATGATTTGATATTCCTTGTATTCCTCAAAACTGTTGTATGTTATCTTTACCTATATACATTTTTTTATTAATCTTTAGTACAGAAAATTGTTTTTGTGTTAGTACCCCAAGTTTCCATGAGCACGGTCAAAATGACTCATTCATTTTAATGTAAAAGACTTTTGTTGGACTCATGGCTATTTGCATAATGTTCATAGGATGTGTGAGTATGTCTGTGCAAAGTTTCATGTGTTTTGGACTTCTCATTTCTGAGAGAGAGACAGTGGAAGTATTTAGTTTTGACTTCCATTATATTTGAATACATTGATTCCTATGGGAAACATTTGCACTGCTGGTACTAAAGCTGTGTGTGTACTAATTGTTGTATGGTGATATTGATACCGGAGCACAGGAACAGACAGGAGTCGATCTGATCAACTGGCAGACATTTAATGATGCATCATTGGAGAGAAACAACATGAACACAGTCAGTGATGTTAGTCTCTACTCGTAGTGAGAGAGACCTGTGATCTATATAGTGGTCAAGTATGTACATGACAGACAAAATGACAAGACATGGCTCCTGCATGTCTCCATATGCCTGATAGCTGATGTAACAATTGACACTTGGAGCCAAATGTCCTTGTAGTACAGTGGTTCTCAACCTTTTTTGGGCCAGCGCCCCCCTATCCATTATCCAGGTCCCTTACCGCCCCCCATCAAATAAAATGTAGGCTAATTGTCTTCCCTAAATATGAATGTTGATTATTATCCGGTTATTATTATGATTATTATTATTATTACGCTGATTATTATTATTGTTATTATTTATATAATTTATTATATTTATATTAAGCCTATATATTTATTCTTTATTTATATTCTTCTTATTATTATATTATTATTATTATTATTAGTATGATGATTATTCTGTGTCATTAAAAAGCATGTCATTGAATGCCAACTAACAGATTTGTGCGAGTGACATGTCACATAGCCTATGTCACATATTATGCAGCATGTAACTTTTTGGCATTAAATAGGGCAGAATTAATTTAGCAGATTTTTGAATGGAGTTTGGTATGACATTGTTTTGTGCTATTCCAGGCAAATTAAACCTGGTAAATGTCCCATGTTTTGGGATTTCACATTTCCTTTTATTCATAGGCTTATTAAAGATGTAGACCCCAGTAGAATTCTAGAATGTTGCTGCAGTTCACTGGGAATTCTCACTTAAATCAGCATTTTCTTGCTCATTCCAAACAAACAGCTATATCTCAAAAATAAAAAGAAATTGACAATCACAAGTTTTTCCATTAAAAAAAACACAACTTTCCCTTTAATTTGGTACCAAATACATGGCAAGGCGATTCAGGGCGTGTCATTCACAGTATGACAACAAAACAGATCCTTCCTATCTTGGCTAATGATAAGCTTTCAAAATACATACAAAACCTCCAGCGCACACAGTTGTAAGATCAGACAGTAACAGTCGCCAAACAAATATGGAAAAAGCTGCAAAACTTAACGTTATATGGATAAAAGTCGCGGCGACCCGGCCAGTCCTCCTACCGACTCTTCGGCGCACTGCCTCCCGGAAAACAGCATCCGTCTCCGGCGGTGAGATCCAGGTAGGTCCCGCTGTTTAGTGAAGGTGATCTTGTGTTTTGTTTTATCGAGCAAGAACAAGCGATTTCGATCAAAAGACTTCAACTCACAATGTCTTCGTAACTTTCCACTACATACGGCGGGTCAGGTTCTGTCTCACAGCACAATCTGACAGCTTCCAGAAGGTTTTAAAAGCGTGACGCTTAGCTGGCGAAGCTATTTTTAGATCTAACGTTACCGGTGGAGGACGACTAAACCCGGTTGCTCGGTCTCTCTCTCTCTCTCTCTCCCTCTCTCTCTCTCTCTCTCTCTCACCGGACCCGTCTGTTCGCCTCCCACTGCACACGCGAGGGATATTTTTTTTCCATGCCAAGAAGACAGCCGACTGAATTCCCGAAAAGAAGAACTAACAGTTACTCGGAATACAGCTGAGTTTCCGAGATTAGCACGCTGTATAGCCTAGCTGCTAGTTAGTATCCACTGAGTGAAAATATTTTCAAAGAAGGAAAAGGACTGGTCCTGAGGAGGAGCAGGACAGTCTGGACCAGAGGAGCTGCTGAGCAGTAAAACAGAGTAGATAATAATGTCAAAGGCTAGTAATGTAACGATGTAAAGATACAGGTGAAACTGACAGCACAGAGAGATGTAGCAGGGCAGAGGGGCAGAAAAGCAGATTTCTCTGTAAAAGGGTCTCATTTCTATTCTTCACCTTGTAGACAAAAGCAAGCAACAAACAGAACAGTGTAGCAGTTTATATTTTTAAGTTATGTTATCTTTGACACAAAGTACTTTAGATATATACAGGTTAGTTATTTGTTTGACAAATGGAACTATTTAAAATGGAGTACATTAGATAATTTTTCAGCCATCCAGGTAATTGGATCCTTTATTGATATTAGCCTATATATTGACAATATAAGAGAATACAAGAATAAAAAGGCACTCAACCCCCCCAATATTAACTCATATTGTGCTGAAAGGAGACAGGCACAATTACCAGTAACATGTTGTGTTGGACGATGGAACTATTACAGAAATCAAAGACAATTCATGCTTGAATACATGGAAACACTTTAATGTAACAAAGTGTAGGTGTTGACGTAGCCCAATGCATGATGTCCTCGAGGGTGTTGCACCTTTATAGGGGTTAAACTTCTACTTCGACACTATATTTATAAGGAAAAACTGTTGCATCTGGAGCAGTTAAGTCAAAGAACAGTCAGTTTGGATTATGGGTATTCAAATGGAAAAAAAGAACATGCCATTCTCAATTTGAATACAAATGAGACTGCCATTAAACAAGCGGCAGCTTGGAGTCTCATGCAAAACTTGCCTTATTATCTTTTGGGCGACCTCGTGAATCAAGAAAGCCAGTATTGGCAGTTGTTCATTTTGTTACACAAGATATGCAGCATCATAAATTGACTCATGTTGTAGCCACAGGACTTGCAGTGTTTTCCTAAACTGTTCATCATATAACATGACAGACTGTTCCAAGAACGCTATCCTGAAAGAAAACTCATCCCATTTTTTTAAGCACCATTTTATGATCTATTGCCCAGGCATGTTGATCACACTTGGACCACTACCAAAACTCTGGTGTATGAGGTTTGAAGCTAAGCATATTCCCCTCAAGTCTACATCAACCCATTTACAGTTTTGCAATAAGTGAAATGAGGTGAAGTGGGGTGGCATTGTGTTATGCCTTGTTAGGTTGTTTCAAGAAATTAATTAAATTAACAAAGTTTAAAGTACCATCTATTGTGTTTTCATAGCAGTGAACTAGTTTTGTGCTGAAGAATAACACATTATTGTATTGGGTTTTTGGTATGTTTTTTAACAGTGTGCTGTCTACGACAGTACTATTAACAGTTTACACATTTGTGTTAACTTACCTGACACAGTTCCTGAGTTAATATCCTTAACACACTGGTTATGTCAACATTAATAGCCTACATCATCCAAAAATACAAGGAATTTGTGTGTAGGAATTTGACATGATTTGTGTCATTTTTTAACATCCTTTAGAGAAGTGATTCTCAACCTTTTTCATATCAAGGACCCCAAATTCAGTCCACATTAGAGCCACAGACCCTCATTTGATGAGATTTTGTCTCTCGGACCCAAATCTGAGAATATTTTTATTGTCAGATATGATTTTGTCCAGAACTCCATGACTGTCTGCATTGCAGGTAGAGAGATAACAGAGAAACTATGATCAGAACAGTCATTCTTCTACATTCTCTAACTGTGTTAACTTCATGTAAATGAAATAATGCTGAAGTTGAACAATTCATCAGTTTGCTGGGGACCCCCTGGAACCCCCTCAAGGACCCCTGGTGGTCCCCGGACCCCACGTTGAGAACCACTGCTTTAGAGTGTGCCTGAACAGTTTGTTTCCAAGTGTTAAATAGCCTAAGCCCTGCTGACGTGATGAATAAACATAATTAAAACATCTCTAAAAGGTCAATGCATAAATGTAGGCTATGTCATTAAGTTGAAGAATTTATTAAATTTCAATTTCAATGAGAGTGACATTAATTTTGACCCTGTTCATGGAAACTTGTAGGTCTGGAGTTAATTATTTAGCTATAGCTGGTGGTATAGCCAGGCAAGTTTCGGCGTTTTGGTGGCAAATGACAGATGCAGGGATTTTATACGTTAAGATTTAGTGAACATATAAACGTCCTAAACGTTGTCTAACGTCAAATTAAATCTTACCGTGTCCTTGTACTGGCTCACAGCTCGCACGGCTCGCTGCAGGCTCTCAGCTCTTCGGTTTCTCGCTTTCAGGATTTTATTTTGGACTTTTTGGTGGCTGAACCTCTTCACCACCAGGACCAGCGCTCCCATCCCGCAGGCAGCAGCCGTTAGTATCACTGTCCAGTTGAGCAGCTCCGCTCCCGGCAGAAGTGGCTTTGTATTTTCCATGATACTGTAACTCTCCTGTCAGACTCAAGCTAAGCAGTTAGCTAACCGGCTAGCAAGAACAGACTGTCCGCAGTTGAAGTAGCTAGCTCGATGTCAGATCATTTAAAAGCATCACAGGTAAAGTAGGCTGGGCTGGCGCGGCATTTTTGCATATTCGTCGCGGATTTGGGTTCCTAACAATTGGGGGAAAGTGCTGTAAATGTTACAGCCTATTACCGGTGAACTCATACAGCTTGCTTGATGCAGTGCAACGAGAGATTGGTGGAGGGCGCTCGTGCCTTTTCAACTTCTGACGACCTGCTGCATCTGGTTTGACGGTTTCATTGTTGTGCAATCAAACTCGAGTATGATACAAAGTATGTTGCCGCCACATAACCCACATTTATACAAGACGTCTTTCATAATCATCTAACCAACAGAAATACTAGTCATTTTGCTTAAAACACCCATCAGTTTATCAAACAGAAGATAATCAGGTAACACTTTATTTGGACAGTCCAATGCTGATACTCAACTTGCTAGTTGAATTAATTCCTGCTCAATTCCCCATTGTCAAATAAAATGATTTCTCCTTTATAATTAACTGCACGAACAGGCATTTTTGCACAGCTAAAGCTATGAACTGTAACCCGCAATAAGGCCACTGCAATAAAATCTTGTAAAAACTGTATTTGATCCTTAGCAGCCCACAAGCAACTGCAGCCACTACAGATAGGCTTTATATGGAAATGCAGCCAGTCGTGTTTAAATAAACTGTGTGATAACATTTGATTTCAAACATCAAACGCTGACATGATCACTTTACAATCTCATACTTGTTTTATAGGTATAAAATATGGACACATGACACAAGGTAAGTGGTTTTCAAGCCATCCAATTTAATGAAATGCTGACACAACCTTGTTTCAATACTTAATTTACAATTTGTTCACATAAGCAGATACAGTGTGCACTTTAAATTACAACATACAGCAGATCCATATATGTGGATCTTTTTAAAACCATGTTCTTCTTATGTTTCAGTATTTGAAGAATGCCATCAGCCAGTAGAGCAACAATCTGGAAGGACTTCATTTGACAGAATGGAAGAGTTTGTGCGCCACCTAGAGTGAAAGGGAAATAAGAGGCAATTCCGTAATACAAACATACTGGATGTGTAAGACAAATAATTGTTTGTCCCAAATTAGTGAGCCTCAGAAAGCTTTGCAATGGAACTCAAATCTGAACTCAAATCTTAATCACATCAAATAATATTAATCACATTACTCCTTGGTAGGAAAAATTATGCAGGCTTCAGGCAAAATATTCTGCAACTGGAAAAAAAAAACGTTACTAGGTGGTCTTTTTATATTTCAAACAGAGTATTATGTATTCCACAGCTAGATTTTTTGTTGGCCATTCCAAAAAGGACATTTGAAGCGGTCACAGTGCTGCTAAAGTCACTTTATATGGAGGTAACAGTAAATAAGAGTTCCCAGCTCAGAAAAATCACTCCGCGCTCAAAGAGGTAATTACAAGTTGGAAAATCTGGGCTCATAAATGGACCAGGCTTTCTCTTAGAAAACTTGGCACTACCCAATGCAATAGTGAGTCATAAAATTCTGCATATCATTCAAAACAACACCGTGTAGATTGCAAATTAAAGCAGGCAAGGATAAAACCTGA
Source organism: Centroberyx gerrardi (assembly GCF_048128805.1). NCBI lineage: Eukaryota > Metazoa > Chordata > Actinopteri > Beryciformes > Berycidae > Centroberyx > Centroberyx gerrardi. Next base: position 9,185,500 of record NC_136005.1, read on the forward strand.
AACCTTTAACAATGACCAAGGCACATGATTAAGGAAATTTGTCTTTCAGAGAGGGTGAATCCTTCCACGGTAGTTCTTCTAAGGTCTGAGGTGAGAAGTTAACTCTACACAATAACCACCACACAGGGCTGCAAATACAGGGGTCAAAAAGGTTTAGGCCATTAATGTCACTACAAAAACATTCTAAGGCTAAATTTGGTTCAAAGGATAAACAGTTAAAGAACAGAGGGAATGAGCAGAGGACAAGTTCACCACTTTCATGAACACTTCTAAGTCATAAGTCGCTCCAACGAATATTCCCACATCACATGAACGCAGCATAAACTACAGCCACATTCACAAGGGGAGGGGCGTAGTCGTAGAAGAGTGTGACATGGAGGGACAAAGACAGATGCAAAAGGAAAAAGATTGACAATTCGGTATCCTCAATTTTGACTGTCAAATCAAGTTTTCCCAGTCATATGATGGCCAATACCATTTGTAAATGAATGTTAATTAATAACAGCTACTTGATAATGTGTTTATTTCCTCATTCTGAAACTTGCTTTATGTTTGTTATTACTGTCTTATTTTAAAATTAACAATTACATATCTTCTTGTTTTATGGCTAACATTACCATGTCAACCACAAATAAAAAAAACAGCAAGTAATTTAGTTAATATCAGCTATGACATGCCATTTTTATCTAAAAATTATTTCATTTATTTCACATTTACCCGCTTATTCCTATTTGGGGTCACAGGGGGCTGGAGCCTATCCCAGCATGCACTGAGCGGAAGTCAATATAGTCTCCGATCGAGCTGACTAGCATGTTTTTGGACTGTGGGAGGAAACCCACACCAACATGGGGAGAAACTCCACACAGAAAGGACCACGGCCAAGATTCGAACACATGACCTCGTTGCTGTGATGCAACAGTGCTAACCATCGAGCCACTGTGCCGTGAGCCATGTCTAAAAATGATATGATACATTGAATTTAAAATAAATCTTTAATTCCTTGCACTTGATTGCAGAAATTTGTGCCATCTTTCAAGTCCTTTGCTGATATTTCTACGTCAATGTCAAATTTAGATGCAAGTGCTTGTTACAAGTGGGAGGCATGTATTTTTAATCTTATTCGATGTCACTGCAGGTTTAGGTGCATTCTGAAACAAAGCATTTGATGAAATCTCACTTCATCAAGCCAATCAGTAAGCAAGTTAGAACAGATTATTTGCCGTTTCTCGTCAAATGTCCAAAGATCACCGAGGCTTCATGGGAATTAATTTGGGACCTACAGTGTTAGATGTCCTCTTGCTTTGTTCCAAAATGTACTTAAACCTGCAATGACATCACATGATGAGATTGAAAAAACCTGCGTCCTCTTCTATCAATCATTTGCATCTAAATTTGGTGCCAGCACAGAAATTTCAACCAAGGACTTGAAGGATCGCACCAATTTCTGCAATCAGGTGCACGGAATGAAAGATTTATTTTAAAGTCATGTAATTTTCAAAATATTATTTTTAGACATTTTAAAATGACATATCACTGCTAATGTCAACTGAATTACTTGACTTGAATTACTGGTTGACATGCAAAAATCCATCTAAGACAATGTTATTTTTATGTGGCCTTTCTAAATGGCAAGTCTTACATACCTCCTAGAACATCACTCAAGACCACGTCTGAATTGAACGAAGGATCCACAAAGCAGCTCATATTTCAATAAAATCTCAGGTTTTGTACCCGTTTATACTTGTTACAGGAAATGTGGTTTGTGAAGCTCCCTTGTAGTTATTCTTTTCATACAGGGTGACAATTTGAAAACCCCAATGAACCAGCCTTAATATAAAGGTTACAGGCAACCTAGTTGGGTGGTTAGTACGCTGAAAGTTGGGGAAAATTCAAAGACAATGAAGGAATAATAAGCCAAACACAATACTTTTTGAAATTTAGGTAAATAGGTTACATCGCTGGTTCGCCACGTGTTAGCTGGGTAATCTTGACTCTTGGCTCCATCGTGTTTGTTTACCGTTTTATGGTGAGTGTTGAATACCAGCAGATATTACACTTACACAGTGGTCCCGAGCATGGAGGAAGTCAAAGAGCTCCTCAGTGCAGTCCTCCTGAGTCGCAGACCGGGAGCCAACTCTGGTCTCACATTGCTCCAGTCGCTCTCGAGTGTGGACGCAATGCTCTGCGTCTTCACATTTCTGTCGCATTGTCTCAAGGGGATCCTAGGATAGAATATTCAACATTTAGTATTTGCCTTTGCACTTCTCCAACACCTTGTATGGATCAAAGAAGACTTATTTTCAGTATGGGAGGTTACAGTGGGGGCTACCTTGTTTTATCTATAGGGAACCACAAAATTGCAACCGCCCAACGTGGGGCTCGAACCCACGACCCTGAGATTAAGAGTCTCATGCTCTACCGACTGAGCTAGCCGGGCTTAGATTCAAACACAGGTTGACAGTCATCGGGTACTAATACAGAGGATCAATCATACTAATGTTAGTTGTTGCACATACCACCATATCTTCCTCTTCCTCCTCCTCTTCTTCTTCCTCCTCCTGACAGTCACAAAAAAACATTCAGATTCACCCGGTGATACCACCAGTTAGCTACTGCAACTACATGATTTACAATTTCACCGTCAGGCAAATTAACAGATCTATGTTAAACTGCAACTAGACGGTTATGGTTTGCTGCACAAATTACAAACAACATCCTCCTGAATGACGAAGACGAGTTAACATTGGCTAACACTAACATAAGCTAGCTGACGTTTACGTTAGCTAATGCTAATGCTAGCTAAGCTATGACTGACTAACTAGCTAGCTAGCTAGCTAGCTAGCTCACATTACCAAACGTTATCATCAACATAGAATTAACTTGGTATCCGAAAAGGTGACTAACATCGTCGGGTTCTCCGTTCATGATCATTTTCTCTTCGAAAACCATGATTCTGATGCTCCTGTTCTAAGGTGACCGGCTGTCAAATCTTGGGTATTTGTGGAGGACGCAGCAGGTCACACAAGCTCACTGGACCGCTATCAAGTCAGCGAAAAAAAGCAAAGGACTTCCGGTAATAACCTTCAAAATAAAACCCTTATTGATGAACATTTGTTGCAACCGGTTGCAACGTTGTTTGAGTAATACTTGAGACTACATTTAAGAATGAAAATGGTAAATAAAAATGCAATTTATTTTTTCCAAAGTGTTGTTTTCACATTGTAGACATATGGGACTATGTGAGATGCAGTACACTATATGGCTGCCATAACGTCAGACACTTGCTCAAACTCAAAAGTTATAAGACTATGAGGGATATCTTGAAAAGGTGAATTTTAACCCATAGCAGGGCAATATAGCCCTCAGCCAATTGACATTCATAATCTTTCAATATGAATTTCCATGTAGTATAATCTTATTAGTTTTACAGATAGGGTTTTGATTCCATTGCTTTATTTCATTGGGATTTTTCTTCTGTACAATCCAAATCCTATTCTTTTTGTGACAATTTTTGTTTTATTTTGAAGGCACAATCACCGGGCTTCCGGTCTAATTCTAGTTGTCTCCGGCTGTCTTGACGCAGCTAAAAAACTGGAATGCTGTCGTCACGGCACTTCCCTCTGTCGTCACCTGTCAACATTATGGAACTCTACTGCCACCACTTGCTTGGAAGGTGTGACTGCACCAGGATCACAAGAACATGGAGAGAAAACGTAAATAATTATGGCTGTAGAAGATAAAGTAAGTTGGAATGTGACGTGAAGTCAACTTGAAGAAAGAGAAAGGAAATTCATTGTTTTAACTGTATGGAGGAAGAAGCCCACAGGGAGGATAGAGATCTTAGTGGCTGCCAAACGGTTTCTGGATATGAATGATGCAGCAGGAAAAGATCTTCAGAAAAAAAGACAGAATGAATGGCAATGAAAGGGGGATTCCAATCAGTTTAAGAATTCATACATGTTATTTCCATGGTCTAGGAAAGATGAACCACTTTTTCCCAAAGCAGAAATCACCAGATTATTACCAGATTATTAACCTCAAACCTGTGATGTTGTCAAGATATAAAACCTGGAGCTGCTCTATTGCTGATTAGGAGGCTGATGCTGTAGATCCACAGTGTTCATTTGAGTGTTTACAGCCTGGACAAATGAGCTGTGCTCAATTACAGCTCTATTATTTCTAAACCAGAAAACATACCCAAATCCCTCTAATTGCTCTTCATTCTCTATGGAACAGCTCCTAATTTACATCCTGATGGCATCACTAGTTTACATTTCAGTTTTCTGGTTTCTGGCTTTGGGACACAGATGCTCATATTCACAAATATTGATTGGTCTGTCTCATACCATAAAATACAAATTAATTCATGAGTGGTATTTTGCTTTATAATATAACAGAAATACAGGATTAGAAGGATTAGTAATTAATATGGCTATTGTTATTAATGAAAAAGTTAAGAGATCATCCGACTGTAAAGAAGAATACACACCAGGTTACCATATGCCAATGCACATTTTGGAACCAGACTCCATTGACTTAAATTATTTCCAAACAAACACTATTTAACTGCTGACTTTCTGTCTGCACTGTTAACACCAGGCAACACATACTGTACCCTGCTATTAAATTAGACTCTAGTTGCATTATAACAGGGCAACTGATTAACAGTGTTTGATCTTTGATTTTCACAAAGAGGTCAAAGTCAAGGAAAAGTAGCATTTGATTGGCAGATACCCCTAGGCCTTTGTGGTGTGCCAAAGAGCAACAACATCAGACTTCCCTTTGTCACACAGCAGGAAGGAAAAACAGTTTTCATCCAAAAGGGCCGAAGCCCTTGTTTGCAAAATGGATTCAGTCTCTTCTGTATTTGGATCCTCTGTTCATTGGGTGGATGCTCAGAGTCTGCTCCTCTTCACTGTGGTCTTCTTCCTCATAGCAGATTATATCAAGAACCGCCGGCCAAGCAGCTTCCCTCCTGGACCCTGGGCATTACCTTTTGTGGGGAACATATTTACTGTGGACTTTAACAGGACCCACGAGGATCTGACTCAGGTATGAACAGAGGTTACATGTCAAATGTTAAAATTGTGTCACCATTGTTAATTGATAGGGTACATATTTTTGTCATTAAACTGTCCGATTCTTATTACACGTGTTAACCAAGATCTTCAGCTGCATGTTTTTTATTCCATCTCTTCATACTCTTTTTCCTGGCTGTACCCCATCTAGGCCTGTAGCTACCTTTACCATCAAACATCTTGAATATGTGGGAGTTATACTATTCCTCCTCTCTCACACCTCTTTACAGTTAGCAGAGAGATATGGAGATGTGTACAGCCTGAGAATGGGTCAGACGTGGATGGTGGTGTTGAATGGGTTCCAGATCCTGAAAGAGGCTCTGGTGGTCCAGGGAGACAGCCTGGCAGACCGCCCAATACTTCCTCTCCAGGAGAAGATGATGCTTAGTCGAGGTGAGAGGACTTGTAATGCTGAGAAAATGTCCTCCCATGTGGGTAATATTAATGTAAGGAATATGTGTCTTTACACACAGTGGTACTGATTGTGAAGAATTATTAATTGTTGTTGGGTGGCACAAGTGATAAAATAAATATTCCTACAATATCAAACAAGCACAGATCCTGTACAGACCCACGGCACGTGTTCAATTCAATTCAATGCACTGAAGTATTACGACACGGTTATCGGTTAAATAATTCCACGAACGTCACTTAGATACCACAGGTGATAACGTTATGTAACGTTAAAGTTTATAGGGCAACGGAAGACGTGGATGTAGGTAAATTAACGGCAGAGAGTAGGGCTCGGTGTGTGTGGGAGCAATGCTCGGCTAGCGCAACACATTTATCGGTTAAATTACTTATTCCACCAGCGTCACATACCACAGGTAATAACGTTACCTATCGTTATGGTTTGCAGGACAGCAGAAGATGTGGATATCTGTAAATTGACGGCAAAGAGTGTGGCTCTGTGTGAGATCCAATATGGCATTATCAGTGTATGGGAGTCAATGTGGCATTTAGCCCATAGGCAAGAGGCCATCTCTTAGTCAAAGATGCCCTCTAGAGGCCATCTCACAAAGTGACATCTCACTAAGCGTTACCTGACTGACTGACTGACTGACTGACCTGAATTTTCCTCATGATGCCCTCGGCTGCGGCGTAAGAAAAATCAGTCTCATATCAGTCTCATAAAGTTAACTTGGAATATCAACTAATAATTGAATAATTATTATTGAAATTTCAATATTAATAGTTCATCTACAATGCACACAGAGGCTAATCTTGTGTATCGACAGTTCTCCACACAGTATTTTGTGACTGTTGTGGTTAATAATACCGTATCCATAGGAAAGCATTGATGAATGAATATACTGTTTATTACATTGCTCTGTCTCCCAGTCAATGTGACAGTTGACACAATGTGCGGTTGTTTGCACTTTCAAGAAGGTTAAAAACTTGCCTTTGCTAATGTAAATTTTTCTGACTTGGCACTTGGAAGTGTGGAGAACAGACAACCATTCTTTAACCTTTGGGAAATATCTGTATTTATGTGTTGTGTGCACGCATCTTTGTCTTCCTATTTTCATTTGAACCTGTTGTTTAAGATATATCTATGTCATCTTTAAGATAAGCACACTTTTGTTTTCAAATAGTTTTCAATAGCGCCTTAAAACTTATTGATGAATGTTTACATTAGTCATGTACACTGAATATACCAAATGCTAGGGACATCTTCCTGATATTTAGTTGCAGCCCCTTTTGCACAATTCACATCTCAGTTGTCTCAGAGCTTAAAAATCCTTCTCTAACTCGTCTACCTCTCTTTATCTATATCTCCTCCTTTGTGATTGGTATAGATTTAATAAGAGAAATCAATAAGGGGCAATGGCTTTCACCTGGATTCACCTCATCAGTATAGAGCATGAAAAGAGCCCTAACATCACTAATATTGTCCCTAATATTTTGTTTGGTGTATAGCAACAACAGATATGGATAGATTTAATAACCTAGTAATAGATTGAAAATTTGTCCAATGAATTTGATTCCTATTAGGATTAGGCTTAGGTTTTCAGGTTCTTTTTCTACTGTTGACAAGTTTGTTCAGCCCCTGAATATTTCCCCTCAGGTGTAGTTTTCACTAACGGCCATATGTGGAAGCAGCAGAGGCGTTTTGCACTTTCTACCCTCAAATACTTCGGAGTTGGCAAGAAGTCCCTGGAACCTGCCATCTTGGATGAATTCACATATTGTGCTAAAGACATTGCTGACCATAAAGGTAAATAGCGAATGCATAGTGAGACATTTGGAATGAATGTATACATAATTTACATATAATTGTCTGTTTAACTGTGCAGGTAAGCCCTTTAATCCACACTTAATCATCAACAATGCTGTCTCCAACATCATCTGCTCCCTGGTTTTTGGTCATCGCTTTGAGTACGCGGATGAGAGGTTCAGGAAACTGATAAGGAAGTTTGACACTGCTCTCCAGATTGAAGGCTCCATTTGGGCACAGGTAAGTAATATATACACTATGGCAAAAAGTATACAGACAGCGCTAATTAGTGGATTCTGGTATATAAAATCCCATGCAATCTCCTTACACAAATATTGGCAGTAGAATGGGCCGTACTGAAGAGCTCAGTGACCTTCAACGTCATAGGAAGGCAGCAATGTTCCGACATCTTGTGGAAAGCCTTCCCAGAAGAGTGGAGGCTGTTATAGCAGCAAAGGGGGGGACAAACTACACATTAATGCCCATGATTTTGGAATGAGATGTTCGATGAGCAAGTGTCCACATACTTTTGGCCATGTACTGTATATGGTATACCCAGTTTAAAGTCGAGATGAAACGGCATTTCGAGAGTATCTAACTTCCGTATCGTGACGTATTTCCGAGTGAAACAGGAAAGACAGGCGGGACATAACGTTGGGAGGAATTTGATTTGAACGTTGAAAAGTGGGTGTGCTGTTGCTAGCTAGCTAACTAATGAATCTTAGCCTCTTAGCTCTGTGCGCTAAAAGTTGAAGATTGATTGATGGGTGGATGTCATGATATTATTGGTTGAAATTAGTTACGGGCATGCTTACGTAAGCACACGGCATATTTTGTTTTACAGGAAGAAAACATGATTGAATTTTGATATAAGAATACAATGAAATTGATTTTTGGTATTTTTTTTGGCATATATTGTTAAATAGGTGCACAGTATGACCGGGGATGTGATCTAAAAGGGTTAAAAAGGCATTTTTCATTTCATCTCGTCTTTAAGGTCACTGGACAATGTTGCTCCATATTATGGAAAATGTGCATGGTGCATGTGAGCTGATTTGTAAATGGATACATTATCAATATTCAGTGATATTTAAGTAGGTTGCCGCAAATTTATTAGAAACACTTTTATCCAGCTTTCAGAAATCTCTAATCATTACATTGTTATCACTCAATTCTGCAGCTCTACAACTCATTCCCTCTGCTGATGAGATGTTTGCCGGGGCCACACCAGACTATCCAGCACATCTGGAATGACGTGAAGGACTTGATAAGAGCAGAGCTTAAAGAGCACAAAGACAACTGGGATCCCGCAGAGCCGAGAGACTACATCGACTGCTACCTGGCGGAGATTCAGACGGTGACTAGCAATAGAAAGCTTCAATTACACTATCTGAATGTAAAATTAAACTTTATATACAGCATAAGTAAAAAGTAAATTCGGAAAGCTTGTGATACATTGCTTAAGATGATATGAAAAAAACAAAACATTTTTGCAATATGTTTCTTGTTTTCACATACATAGTAGACCTATCCATTGCTAAGGTATCAAACTGACATAGCTTTTACATTTGGCATCATTCCCAGTAGGTGGTGGTGATAGTCCAAAGCTCAAATGTGCAATTTTGCACTCTTATCACTATCAGCATACTTAAAGGATAAGGCTGGTGTTTTTTAATGCATTGCTTACCGTCAACAAATCCTATGAAAATAACAAAATCAACAATGCGTTTGCTCTACTCCCGTTACTTTCTGACTTCCCACGTACCATTTTTAGCCGTCAACCCGGATGTCATTGGCTCCAATTGTAAGCTAAAAACCTTGAAATACAGCTCACAAAGACAGTTTCAATTTTAAAAATCGCTAACTGTTACCGCGAAGTCAGGCTGTTGTAGTTATTACCAAATCAAATGGGAACAAATTCTTCATTACGCCGGGGATTATTTTCGGTGCTACGGAACTACTTTCCTGAGATCGCAAACGTCTTTACAGCCGGCTTATTAAGTTGTTTGAGGAAAAAGTCGGCTGGCCCGGTGCAGCGCGATGATGAAATATGTTGCCCAGAGCAACGGCATGGCTCTTTGACGTGTTTTTAACCATTTTTTTAATACAATGGAGTTCTATGGCTGCTGGGACATGGCTTCATTGGGCACCGGCTACATGGACGAGACTTGTTGGCAAAACAAAATCATTGCTGATTTTGTTATTTTCATAGGATTTGTTGACGGTAAGCAATGCATTAAAAAACACCAGCCTTATCCTTTAATATTTAACTTTAGTCCACTAAAGCAAAATATTAAAAGGTTTAAAAAGCTTTCCAGTAAGGATTAAAAGGTTTTTAACACTGACTTGAAAGTAAATTCAATCAACAAGGCTATCATGACCTTGGCTTGAAAATAGTTTTGGATTAATGCCAACATGTAAGTGTTCTGACTTTTTTTTTTTTTTTTTTACAGTTCATTCTAATGCATTTGGATATATTTTCAGAGTAAAGGGGATGCTCAGACTACTTTTGATGAGGTTAACCTGGTGATTTGTGCCTTGAATCTGTTTGTGGCCGGCTCTGAGACCACATCCACCACCCTTCGCTGGGCCTTCCTCTACATGGCAAAGTACCCAGAGATTCAGGGTAGGATCACTGAACAGGCCACATAAGCTCTTTGGTCTGACTCAATGGTGTGCACAGGTGTTGACCAAACAGCAAAATTGGCAGCATTAATTAACTGTGTAGTGTGTAAAATCAACATTAAGCCAGTGTTTATGCAAGTCCAAACCCATCTAACACCCATTTTACATTTTTAGATATTTCTGAAAAGCCATTCCATAGCCATATCTGCTCTATGAGTGGACAAACAACTCTCCAATCAACACTTGTCAACACTAAATAAAATTGCCATTGAAAAAAATCAACACTTTTTAAGACTGGAAAATGTGCTGGCCAGATGTCCTGAAACACTCCAGCCTTGTATAGTAATTGTCATTTTCTGTTCCCATTTTCTCCTGCCTGCTCCAGAGAGTTTGTGCAAGCCACTCACAAGTATTTCAAGGAAAATCTCTTCTCTCCAGTTTTTTTGTTTTGTTTAAAGTTTAATTATGTTTGGACTACTGAACTATTTAGTACTGGGAATAGGTTGAAAAGCAAACTTAGATCATGTAATTCTTTTTACTCCATGCTGACTTATATGGTACATCAGTGGTAGCATGGCCATATGCCGCAAGAACTCACTCTGTGCAACAAAAATATAACTGTTAAAAAAAAAGAAGGATTTTCTAAACTGGTTGATTGCTGCAGATCAACGGGGAGACAAATCTACTTGGCTACTTGGTACTAGCAGAAATCCAACATGGCACTGTCCATGCAGTCCTAGAAAGTTGCTCTATAAATTGTTATGATGTAGCCAGAAAGCCTCTTGGTGAAATAAGCCCTTCTTATCTGTTCCTCTCCTGCTCCATAGAAAAGGTCCAGGCTGAGATAGACAGAGTGATTGGACAATCCAGACAGCCATCCATGGCGGACCGTACCAACCTGCCCTATACTGATGCTGTCATCCATGAGGTCCAGAGGATGGGCAACATAGTTCCTCTCAGCCTGCCTCATGCCACCAGCAGGGACATCCAGCTGGGAGGATACACAGTCCCAAAGGTAATTTCTCAATGTGACTTACTTAGCACTGTAAAATATATAATGATGTTCAATTAAGGAGTTTTCACGTCATGTACCATATTGCTTTTTAATGAGTTTTGATTGCAATCCAATCCTCAGGGTGTTACAATAATTCCAAATTTGACCTCGGGGCTGTTCGACAAGAGCGAGTGGGAGACGCCCTTCACCTTTAACCCAGGACACTTTCTAAATGAGGAGAACAAGTTTGTGAAGCGAGCCGCATTCCTCCCTTTCTCTGCTGGTAAGGAGCAACACAGTGATTCACTCATTCATTCACCTGCTGAAACACCCTGGACAGGTTGCCAGTCCATCACAGAGTGAACACAGATAGACAGTCACACTCACACCTATGGGCAATTCAGAGTCTCCAATCTGGACTGTTGGAGGAAACCGGAGCACCCAGAGGAAACCCATATGATCAAAGGGAGAACATGCAAACTCCACACAGAAAGGACCGGGGCCAGGAAGTCAGATTTGCAGAGCTTCAAGTTAGGATTAAAGTAATAGTGATGCCACTAATTCACTATCTCCTTTTTTACCACAACCGTTGGCATAACAACCAGCTCCTCTTCCTCTAAAGCCCTTTTTAGAAAAACCGACTATGATCCCTCTCCTCTTAATAATTACAAACCTATTTCTAAGCTTCCTTTCATCTACAGAATACTGGAGAAAATAGTAGCTGAGCAACTTTTTTGATAAATTTCAATCTGGTTTCCATCAAAAACGCAGTACTGAGACTGCCCTGCTTAGACTTACTAATGACATCCTTATGTGTGCTGATAACGGTGATTACTCCAACTTAGTGCTTCTCAACTTAATCGCTGTTTTCAACACCATTGATCATGCCATCTTCATTGATAGGCTTAGCAAATAGGTTGGTATTTCAGCCACTGCTCTGAATGGTTCTCCTCCTACCTGTCTAACAGATATTTCATGGTTTCCATTAGCACTTCCATGTCCTCATCTGCTCCTCTACTGTGTGGGGTTCCCCAGGGTTCTATCCTTGGACCTATTCTGTTCTCACTATATCTCACTATGCTTCCTTTGGGTCAGATAGTCAAGTTCAATAGTTTTGGTTGTATCTCAAATCAAATATTATGCTGATGATACTAAACTGTACTTATCTGTTAAGACCAATAATTTGGGTAATCTAATCACCCTCCATGACTGTTTGGGTGCTATTAAGGACTGGATGTCAGACAAACCTGAGGTCCTTGTTATCAGCCCTGATCGTTTGGCTAGCGAACATCATCAACATCATATTAGCCTTCTAGCTCCTACCATTAAGGCCTCCGCTAAATATCTGGGCGTTGTGTTTGACCAGCACAAATTAATTTGAGCAACATATCAACAAGCTGGTTCAATCCCGTTTTCTCCAACTAAGATATATTGTAAAAATTAGATCAGTGCTATCTGTCAAAGATCTGGAACGCCTAATTCATGTTTTCATTTTCTCACATTTAAATTACTGCAATGCCCTATTCTCTTGCCTTAGCCAGGCAGCCTTGGCTCGGCTACAACTGGTCCAGAATGCGGCAGCCAGGTTATTAAATAGGACTAACCATATGGCCCATATAACTCCAATTCTCGCCTCACTGCAGTGGCTGCCCGTCAAGTAAATTTAATTCTAGGATTTTTTTTAGGGTGCCCCTGTGGCTCAACTGGTAGAGTGCATATCAGTAAGTGACAGTTCTAATCGCACCAGCACATGTTTAAATCTGGCCTGTGCCCTTTGCTGCATGTCATCTGTCTTTCTTGTCAATCTGTACTGCTTCACTGTCAAAACACCAAAAAACAATTATTTTAATCACTTACAAGGCCTTGAATGGCCTGCCCCCTTATATTTGTGAACTGCTGACTCTGTATAGGCCTGCAAGGTCATTTAGGTCTTCTAATCAAAGCCTACTAGTCATCCCCCAGGGAGCTGTTTTGTTACCATGTGTCCTTTTGTCTTTCATGTCTTGTCTTTCTTTTTATTCTCTCTTTGTGAAGTGCTTTGAAAAAAAAAAAATCGCTATATAATTAACTTTTACTTACTTTGGAGATCATAGTTGTCATTGATCCATGTGATTGCTTAGTAGAAATCACCCATTGTCAAATAAACATTCAGTTTTTGTCTTCCATAATTTGAGGATGTTTTTCTGTCCCAGGTAAACGAGTGTGTCTCGGGGAGAACCTGGCCAGGATGGAGCTTTTCCTCTTCTTCACCTCCTTCATGCAGCGGTTCACCTTCTCCATGCCTGCTGGTGTGAAGCCTTCACTTGACTACCGCTTTGGGATCACTCTGGCACCGGCTCACTATGAAATCTGTGCTATCCTGCGTCAGGAGTAACTCTCTCCAATGGAAAAGCCCTTCAAAAACCAACAACTATCTTTTTTTTTTGTAGTCAGCAATCTGCCGATATTGCCCTTTCATTAAAGGTCAGATGTCAGCCAGTCATGTGATCAACTGCCAATCAATTTTCTTTGAACATTTGATTTATTCATTTAGTTGCTCAATAATGACTTTTGTATAGTATTTCTTCATTTAAATGTAGTAGGCTAAGGTATCCCAGAGATTCCCTACCATTTAATTGGTGTTGTGGGTCACCCTGCCCCTTCTGCCAGCACAGAAATATCAACAAAGGACTTGAAGGATGACACCAATTTCTGTAGTCAAGTGCAAGGAGTGAAAGACTTATTTTAAGACAATGTGATTCTTATGTGGGCTTTCTTATTGGCAAGTCTTACATACCTCATTTTTTAATAAAATCTCAAGTTTTGCATCTGTTTTTGCTTGTTACAGTTTTTCACAATTGTTTACACACTAAAACTGGAACTTCGGACACAATCACTAAAACCTGAAACTCATGTATCAAATCCCTAAACCAAGTCTGCAAACCTACAAGCACATTTTCAGCTTTTCACTCAGTTTGCAATTCTCTATCACACTTTTTGCAAAACACTACACACAGTAATGTGTAGTTTTCTCTCATTCTCTACATTAGGCACAACATTGAAAAACTAAAATCACATGTGTTCATTTGGAAGCACTGCCATCCCAAATGCCTAAATTCATTTACCAATTGGCAACATCCACTCATCACACATATAAACACTAATATCTGAATTGTTCATTCAGAAATCAGAACTTTAGCTCTATAAAAAAGGCCACAGGTGAGCTCTCTTGTTTTTGAGAACAATGTTGCAGTGAGAGCTAGAGGAAGAGGAGTGACAGTAAGAGGAGGAAGAGGAGGACGAGGACAAAGAAGAGCAAGGAGAACAGTTATCTCAGATGAGATCCGGGTCACTTTGGTTCACCATGTGGTCCACATGGGTTGAGCATGAGGGAGGCTGGGCAGAGAGTCCAGTCCAACCTGAGCTTCACTGCTGCTTCCATCATCCAGATATTTAGAAATGAGAACAGGCAAGTAGCCTAATCTCTACACCATGCTACTGTTCTTTATACTGTAGTATACTGTAGTAGTAGCAGTAGTAGTAGTAGTAGTCCTACACATCAGTAGGCCTGTGCTACTCAGTGATGGTTGGCCAATGTTACAGTAATGTGTCATTTCATATTGAAAAATAGAATTATTCTTGTACCCTAACCAATCACATCATGTTTTTAGACCTTCTGCAGAACTGATCAGACGACAAGCCTTGGCTTGTGATGTAGACGAGGTGCTGTCCGACCCAAACAGGAGGCAGGATGCAGCCTCATTTGTTTTTCAGTCTTTTTTCAAATTTTTTTTTTTTTTTTTACAGAAAAGCTTTTTTTTTGTTTTTATCCTACTGCACTTCACATATCCAACACCTTCAAGTGTTGAAATAAAGTATTTGTGATTGAAATAAAGTATTTGTGTGTTACTACAGTATATTACTGTATACTGTAACAGTCTTTTACAACAGGCTACTGTGCATGAGTGTACCTCTGAACTTGCAAAAGGCATAAGCCTACTGATGAGATATTCATAGTAGTGTTTTCTGTTGAGCACATCAGTGTGTAGTCGGTTGTTAGAAAGATGTATTAATTTGATGGCTGTGTGTGTCATTTTATTGCACAATAACATTTTGAAAAGAGATAAAATGGTTTTGAATGAAGTGTTTCATTTAGCCAGTGATTTGTGGAGTTTTGCATTTTGTGCTACTGGTTTTGTGTTTTGAGTTTGAGAAAATGAGCCCTAGTTTCAGAAAATGTGTGTAAGCAATTGTGAAAAACTGTAAGTTAGCTATCATAGTTGCATTATAACAGGGCAACTGATTAACAATGTTTGATTGGCACAAACAAAGAGGTCAAAGTCAAGGAAAAGTAGCATTTGATTGGCAGATACCCATAGGCCTTTGTGGTGTGCCAAAGAGCAACAACATCAGATTTACCTTTGTCACACAGCAGGAAGGAAAAACAGTTTTCATCCAAAAGGGCCGAAGCCATTGTTTGCAAAATGGATTCAGTCTCTTCTGTATTTGGATCCTCTGTTCATTGGGTGGATGCTCAGAGTCTGCTCCTCTTCACTGTGGTCTTCTTCCTCATAGCAGATTATATCAAGAACCGCCGGCCAAGCAGCTTCCCTCCTGGACCCTGGGCGTTACCCTTTGTGGGGAACATATTTACTGTGGACTTTAACAGGACCCATGAGAATCTGACTCAGGTATGAACAGAGGTTACATGTCAAATGTTACAATTGTGTCACCATTGTTAATTGATAGGGTACATATTTTTGTCATTAAACTATCCGATTCTTATTACACGTGTTAACCAAGATCTTCAGCTGCATGTTTTTTATTCCATCTCTTCATACTCTTTTTCCTGGCTGTACCCCATCTAGGCCTGTAGCTACCTTTACCATCAAACATCTTCAATATGTGGGAGCTATACTATTCCTCCTCTCTCACACCTCTTTACAGTTAGCAGAGAGATATGGAGATGTGTACAGCCTGAGAATGGGTCAGACGTGGATGGTGGTGTTGAATGGGTTCCAGATCCTGAAAGAGGCTCTGGTGGTCCAGGGAGACAGCCTGGCAGACCGCCCAATACTTCCTCTCCAGGAAGAGATATCACTCAGTCTAGGTGAGAGGACTTGTCATGCTGTAGGAAATGTCCTCCCATGTGGGTAATATTAATGTAAGGAAAATGTGTCTTTACACACAGTGGTACTGATTGTGAAGAATTATTAATTGTTGTTGGGTGATAAGATAAATATTCCTACAATATCAAACAAGCACAGATCCTGTACAGACCCACGGCACGTGTTCAATTTAATTCAATGCACTGAAGTATTACAACACGGTTATCGGTTAAATAATTCCACTAACGTCACTTAGATACCACAGGTGATAACGTTTCGTAACGTTAAAGTTTATAGGGCAACGGAAGACGTGGATGTAGGTAAATTAATGGCAGAGAGTGGGGCTCGGTGTGTGTGGGAGCAATGCTCGGCTAGCGCAACACATTTATCGGTTAAATTACTTATTCCACCAGCGTCACATACCACAGGTAATAACGTTACCTATCGTTATGGTGGGCAGGACAGCAGAAGATGTGGATATCTGTAAATTGACGGCGAAGAGTGTGGCTCTGTGTGAGATCCAATATGGCATTATCAGTGTATGGGAGTCAATGTGGCATTTAGCCCATAGGCAAGAGGCCATCTCTTAGTCAAAGATGCCCTCTAGAGGCCATCTCACAAAGCAACATCTCACTAAGCGTTACCTGACTGACTGACTGACTGACTGACTGACCTGAATTTTCCTCGTGATGCCCTCGGCTGGAAAAAATCAGTCTCATGAAGTTAACTTGGAATATCAACTAATAATTGAATAATTATTATTGAAATTTCAATATTAATAGTTCATCTAAAATGCACACAGAGGCTAATCTTGTGTATCGACAGTTCTCCATTGATGCAGCATTGATAAATGAATATACTGTATATTACATTGCTCTGTGTCCCAGTCAATGTGACAGTTGACACAATGTGCGGTTGTTTTCACTTTCAAGAAGGTTAAAAACTTGCCCTTGCTAATGGAAATTTTTCTGACTTGGCACCAGAGCATGTGAGCGGAGCGGTGAGAATTTCCACTCCTCGCTGATGGAGCGGTCAGTTCTCTCCGCTCCTCCGCTCCGCTCCGCTCCATACCGCTCCGCGCTCAACACAGATTTCATCCCGCTCTGCTCCAATCGCTCACCGCTCCGCTCCAAAAAAGAAAAAAAAATCCTGTCACCGCTCCACCCAAAATCCTCCCGCTCCCGCTCCCCGCTCCCCGCTCCGCTCCGCTCACATGCTCTGCTTGGCACTTGGAAGTGTGGAGAATAGACAACAATTCTTTAACCTTTGGGAAATATCTGTATTTATGTGTTGTGTGCACACATCCTTGTCTTCCTATTTTCATTTGAACCTGTTGTTTAAGATATATCTATGTCATCTTTAAGATAAGCACACTTGTTTTCAGATAGTTTTCAATCGTGCTTTAAAGCTTATAGATGAATGCTTACATTAGTCATGTACACTGAATATACTAAATACTAGGGACATCTTCCTGATATTTAGTTGCAGCCCCTTTTGCACAATTCACATCTCAGTTGTCTCAGAGCTTAAAAATCCTTCTCTAACTCGTCTACCTCTCTTTATCTATATCTCCTCCTTTGTGATTGGTATAGATTTAATAAGAGAAATCAATAAGGGGCAATGGCTTTCACCTGGATTCACCTCATCAGTATAGAGCATGAAAAGAGCCCTAATATCACTAATATTGTCCCTAATATTTTGTACATTTGGTGTATAGCCACAACAGATATGGATAGATTTAATAATCTAGTAATAGATTGGGATTATGAAAATTTGTCCAATGAATTTAATTCCTATTAGGATTAGGATTAGGTTGTCAGGTTCTTTTTCTACTGTTGACAAGTTTGTTCATCCCCTGAATATTTCCCCTCAGGTGTAGTTTTCACTAACGGCCATATGTGGAAGCAGCAGAGGCGTTTTGCACTTTCTACCCTCAAATACTTCGGAGTTGGCAAGAAGTCCCTGGAACCTGCCATCTTGGATGAATTCACATATTGTGCCAAAGACATTGCTGACCATAAAGGTAAATAGCGAATGCATAGTGAGACATTTGGAATGAATAGATACATCATTTACATATAATTGTCTGTTTAACTGTGCAGGTAAGCCCTTTAATCCACACTTAATCATCAACAATGCTGTCTCCAACATCATCTGCTCCCTGGTTTTTGGTCATCGCTTTGAGTACGCGGATGAGAGGTTCAGGAAACTGATAAGGAAGTTTGACACTGCTCTCCAGATTGAAGGCTCCATTTGGGCACAGGTAAGTAATATATACACTATGGCAAAAAGTATACGGACAGCGCTAATTAGTGGATTCTGGTATATAAAATCCCATGCAATCTCCTTACACAAATATTGGCAGTAGAATGGGCCGTACTGAAGAGCTCAGTGACCTTCAACGTCATAGGAAGGCAGCAATGTTCCGACATCTTGTGGAAAGCCTTCCCAGAAGAGTGGAGGCTGTTATAGCAGCAAAGGGGGGGACAAACTACACATTAATGCCCATGATTTTGGAATGAGATTTTGGCCATGTACTGTATATGGTATATACCCAGCTTAAGGTCACTGGACAATGTTGCTCCATATTATGGAAAATGTGCATGGTGCATGTGAGCTGATTTGTAAATAGATACATTATCAATATTCAGTGATATTTAAGTAGGTTGCCGCAAATTTATTTGAAACACTTTTATCCAGCTTTCAGAAATCTCTAATCATTACATTGTTATCACTTAATTCTGCAGCTCTACAACTCATTCCCTCTGCTGATGAGATGTTTGCCGGGGCCACACCAGACTGTCCAGCACATCTGGAATGACGTGAAGGACTTGATAAGAGCAGAGCTTAAAGAGCACAAAGACAACTGGGATCCCGCAGAGCCGAGAGACTACATCGACTGCTACCTGGCGGAGATTCAGACGGTGACTACAACATTTTTGCAATATGTTTCTTGTTTTCACATACATAGTAGATCTATCCACTGCTAAGGTATCAAACTGACATAGCTTTTAAATTTGGCATCATTCCCAGTAGGTGGTGGTGATAGTACAAAGCTCAAATGTGCAATTTTGCACTCTTATCACTATCAGCATACTTAAAGGATAAGGCTGGTGTTTTTTAATGCATTGCTTACCGTCAACAAATCCTATGAAAATAACAAAATCAACAATGCGTTTGCTCTACTCCCGTTACTTTCTGACTTCCCACGTACCGTTTTTAGCCGTCAACCCGGAAGTCATTGGCTCCAATTGTAAGCTAAAAACCTTGAAATACATCTCACAAAGACATAGTTTCAATTTTAAAAATCGCTAACTGTTACCACGAAAAGTCAGGCTGTTGTAGTTATTACCAAATCAAATTCAAATGGGAACAAATTCTTCATTACGCTGGGGACTATTTTCTGTGCTACGAAACTACTTTCCTGAGATCGCAAACGTCTTTACAGCCGGCTTATTAAGTTGTTTGAGGAAAAAGTCGGCTGGCCCGGTGCAGCGCAATGATGAAATATGTTGCCCAGAGCAACGGCATGGCTCTTTGACGTGTTTTTAATCGTTTTTTTAATACAATGGAGTTCTATGGCTGCTGGGACATGGCTTCATTGGGCACCGGCTACATGGACGAGACTTGTTGGCAAAACAAAATCATTGCTGATTTTGTTATTTTCATAGGATTTGTTGACGGTAAGCAATGCATTAAAAAACACCAGCCTTATCCTTTAATATTTAACTTTAGTCCACTAAAGCAAAATATTAAAAGGTTTAAAAAGCTTTCCAGTAAGGATTAAAAGGTTTTTAACACTGACTTGAAAGTAAATTCAATCAACAAGGCTATCATGACCTTGGCTTGTAGTTAGTAGTTATGGGTTAATGCCAACATGTAAGTGTTCTGACTTTTTTTTTTTTTTTTACAGTTCATTCTAATGTATTTGGATATATTTTCAGAGTAAAGGGGATGCTCAGACTACTTTTGATGAGGTTAACCTGGTGATTTGTGCCTTGGATCTGTTTGTGGCCGGCTCTGAGACCACATCCACCACCCTTCGCTGGGCCTTCCTCTACATGGCAAAGTACCCAGAGATTCAGGGTAGGATCAATGAACAGGCCAAAGAAGCTCTTTGGTCTGACTCAATGGTGTGCACAGGTGTTGACCAAACAGCAAAATTGGCAGCATTAATTTAACTGTGTAGTGTGTAAAATCAACATTAAGCCAGTGTTTATACACGTCCAAACCCATCTAACACCCATTTTACATTTTTAGATATTTCTGAAAAGCCGTTCCATAGCCATATCTGCTCTATGAGTGGACAAACAACTCTCCAATCAACACTTGTCAACACTAAATAAAATTGCCATTGAAAAATCAACACTTTTTAAGACTGGAAAATGTGCTGGCCAGATGTCCTGAAACACTCCAGCCTTGTTTAGTAATTGTCTTTTTCTGTTCCCATTTTCTCCTGCCTGCTCCAGAGAGTTTGTGCAAGCCACTCACAAGTATTACAAGAAAAATCTCTTCTCTCCAGTTTTTTTGTTTTGTTTAAAGTTTAATTATGTTTGGACTACTGAACTATTTAGTACTGGAAATAGGTTGAAAAGCAAACTTAGATCATGTAATTCTTTTTACTCCATGCTGACTTATATGGTACATCAGTGGTAGCATGGCCATATGCCGCAAGAACTCACTCTGTGCAACAAAAATATAACTGTTAAAAAAAAAGAAGGATTTTCTAAACTGGTTGATTGCTGCAGATCAACAGGGAGACAAATCTACTTGGCTACTTGGTACTAGCAGAAATCCAACATGGCACTGTCCATGCAGTCCTAGAAAGTTGCTCTATAAATTGTTATGATGTAGCCAGAAAGCCTCTTGGTGAAATATGCCCTTCTTATCTGTTCCTCTCCTGCTCCATAGAAAAGGTCCAGGCTGAGATAGACAGAGTGATTGGACAATCCAGACAGCCATCCATGGCGGACCGTACCAACCTGCCCTATACTGACGCTGTCATCCATGAGGTCCAGAGGATGGGCAACATAGTTCCTCTCAGCCTGCCTCATGCCACCAACAGGGACGTCCAGCTGGGAGGATACACAATCCCAAAGGTAATTTCTCAATGTGCCTTACTTAGCACTGTAAAAGATATAATGATGTTCAATTAAGGAGTTTTCACGTCATGTACCATATTGCTTTTTAATGAGTTTTGATTGCAATCCAATCATCAGGGTGTTACAATAATTCCCAATTTGACCTCGGTGCTGTTCGACAAGAGCGAGTGGGAGACGCCCTTCACCTTTAACCCAGGACACTTTCTAAATGAGGAGAACAAGTTTGTGAAGCGAGCTGCATTCCTCCCTTTCTCTGCTGGTAAGGAGCAACACAGTGATTCACTCATTCATTCGCCTGCTGAAACACCCTGGACAGGTTGCCAGTCCATCACAGAGTGAACACAGATAGACAGTCACACTCACACCTATGGGCAATTCAGAGTCTCCAATCTGGACTGTTGGAGGAAACCGGAGCACCCAGAGGAAACCCACATGATCAAAGGGAGAACATGCAAACTCCACACAGAAAGGACCGGGGCCAGGAAGTCAGATTTGCAGAGCTTCAAGTTAGGATTAAAGTAATAGTGATGCCACTAATTCACTATCTCCTTTTTTACCACAACGGTTGGCATAACAACCAGCTCCTCTTCCTATAAAGCCCTTTTTAGAAAATCCGACTATGATCCCTCTCCTCTTAATAATTACAAACCTATTTCTAAGCTTCCTTTCATCTACAGAATACTGGAGAAAATAGTAGCTGAGCAACTTCTTTGATAAATTTCAATCTGGTTTCCATCAAAAACGCAGTACTGAGACTGCCCTGCTTAGACTTACTAATGACATCCTTATGTGTGCTTGCGGTGATTACTCCAACTTAGTGCTTCTCAACTTAATCGCTGTTTTCAACACCACTGATCATGCCATCTTTATTGATAGGCTTAGCAAATAGGTTGGTATTTCAGCCACTGCTCTGAATGGTTCTCCTCCTACCTGTCTAACAGATATTTCATGGTTTCCATTAGCACTTCCACGTCCTCATCTGCTCCTCTACTGTGTGGGGTTCCCCAGGGTTCTATCCTTGGACCTATTCTGTTCTCACTATATCTCACTATGCTTCCTTTGGGTCAGATAGTCAAGTTCAATAGTTTTGGTTGTATCTCAAATCAAATATTATGCTGATGATACTCAACTGTACTTATCTGTTAAGACCAATAATTTGAGTAATCTAATCACCCTCCATGACTGTTTGGGTGCTATTAAGGACTGGATCGCTTAGCTAGTGAAGTTCAACATCATATTAGCCTTCTAGCTCCTACCATTAAGGCCTCCGCTAAATATCTGGGCGTTATGTTTGACCAGCACAAATTAATTTGAGCAACATATCAACAAGCTGGTTCAATCCCGTTTTCTCCAACTAAGATATATTGTAAAAATTAGATCAGTGCTATCTGTCAAAGATCTGGAACGCCTAATACATGTTTTCATTTTCTCACATTTAAATTACTGCAATGCCCTATTCTCTTGCCTTAGCCAGGCAGCCTTGGCTTGGCTACAACTGGTCCAGAATGCGGCAGCCAGGTTATTAAATAGGACTAACCATATGGCTCATATAACTCCAATTCTCGCCTCACTGCAGTGGCTGCCCGTCAAGTAAATTTAATTCTAGGATTTTTTTTAGGGTGCCCCTGTGGCTCAACTGGTAGAGTGCATATCAGTAAGTGACAGTTCTAATCGCACCAGCACATGTTTAAATCTGGCCTGTGCCCTTTGCTGCATGTCATCTGTCTTTCTTGTCAATCTGTACTGCTTCACTGTCAAAACACCAAAAAACAATTATTATAATCACTTACAAGACCTTGAATGGCCTGCCCCCTTATATTTGTGAACTGCTGACTCTGTATAGGCCTGCAAGGTCATTTAGGTCTTCTAATCAAAGCCTACTAGTCATCCCCCAGGGAGCTGTTTTGTTACCATGTGTCCTTTTGTCTTTCATGTCGTCTTTCTTTTTATTCTCTCTTTGTGAAGTGCTTTGTAAAAAAAAAAAATTCGCTATATAATTAACTTTTACTTACTTTGGAGATCATGGTTGTCATTGATCCATGTGATTGCTTAGTAGAAATCACCCATTGTCAAATAAACATTCAGTTTTTGTCTTCCATAATTTGAGGATGTTTTTCTGTCCCAGGTAAACGAGTGTGTCTCGGGGAGAACCTGGCCAGGATGGAGCTTTTCCTCTTCTTCACCTCCTTCATGCAGCGGTTCACCTTCTCCATGCCTGCTGGTGTGAAGCCTTCACTTGACTACCGCTTTGGGATCACTCTGGCACCGGCTCACTATGAAATCTGTGCTATCCTGCGTCAGGAGTAACTCTCTCCAATGGAAAAGCCCTTCAAAAACCAACAACTATCTTTTTTTTTTTGTAGTCAGCAATCTGCCGATATTGCCCTTTCATTAAAGGTCAGATGTCAGCCAGTCATGTGATCAACTGCCAATCAATTTTCTTTGAACATTTGATTTATTCATTTAGTTGCTCAATAATGACTTTTGTATAGTATTTCTTCATTTAAATGTAGTAGGCTAAGGTATCCCAGAGATTCCCTACCATTTAATTGGTGTTGTGGGTCACCCTGCCCCTTCTGCCAGCACAGAAATATCAACAAAGGACTTGAAGGATGACACCAATTTCTGTAGTCAAGTGCAAGGAGTGAAAGACTTATTTTAAGACAATGTGATTCTTATGTGGGCTTTCTTATTGGCAAGTCTTACATACCTCATTTTTTAATAAAATCTCAAGTTTTGCATCTGTTTTTGCTTGTTACAGTTTTTCACAATTGTTTACACACTAAAACTGGAACTTCGGACACAATCACTAAAACCTGAAACTCATGTATCAAATCCCTAAACCAAGTCTGCAAACCTACAAGCACATTTTCAGCTTTTCACTCAGTTTGCAATTCTCTATCACACTTTTTGCAAAACACTACACACAGTAATGTGTAGTTTTCTCTCATTCTCTACATTAGGCACAACATTGAAAAACTAAAATCACGTGTTCATTTGGAAGCACTGCCATCCCAAATGCCTAAATTCATTTACCAATTGGCAACATCCACTCATCACACATATAAACACTAATATCTGAATTGTTCACTCAGAAATCAGAACTTTAGCTCTATAAAAAAGGCCACAGGTGAGCTCTCTTGTTTTTGAGAACAATGTTGCAGTGAGAGCTAGAGGAAGAGGAGTGACAGTAAGAGGAGGAAGAGGAGGACGAGGACAAAGAAGAGCAAGGAGAACAGTTATCTCAGATGAGATCCGGGTCACTTTGGTTCACCATGTGGTCCACATGGGTTGAGCATGAGGGAGGCTGGGCAGAGAGTCCAGTCCAACCTGAGCTTCACTGCTGCTTCCATCATCCAGATATTTAGAAATGAGAACAGGCAAGTAGCCTAATCTCTACACCATGTTACTGTTCTTTATACTGTAGTATACTGTAGTAGTAGCAGTAGTAGTAGTAGTAGTCCTACACATCAGTAGGCCTGTGCTACTCAGTGATGGTTGGCCAATGTTACAGTAATGTGTCATTTCATATTGAAAAATAGAATTATTCTTGTACCCTAACCAATCACATCATGTTTTTAGACCTTCTACAGAACTGATCAGACGACAAGCCTTGGCTTGTGATGTAGACGAGGTGCTGTCCGACCCAAACAGGAGGCAGGATGCAGCCTCATTTGTTTTTCAATCTTTTTTCAAATTTTTTTAACAGAAGTTTTTTTTGTTTTTATCCTACTGCACTTCACATATCCAACACATTCAAGTGTTGAAATAAAGTATTTGTGATTGAAATAAAGTATTTGTGTGTTACTACAGTATATTACTGTATACTGTAACAGTCTTTTACAACAGGCTACTGTGCATGAGTGTACCTCTGAACTTGCAAAAGGCATAAGCCTACTGATGAGATATTCATAGTAGTGTTTTCTGTTGAGCACATCAGTGTGTAGTCGGTTGTTAGAAAGATGTATTAATTTGATGGCTGTGTGTGTCATTTTATTGCACAATAACATTTTGAAAAGAGATAAAATGGTTTTGAATGAAGTGTTTCATTTAGCCAGTGATTTGTGGAGTTTTGCATTTTGTGCTAGTGGTTTTGTCTTTTGTGTTTAGAGTTTTGAGAAAATGAGCCCTAGTTTCAGAAAATGTGTGTAAGCAATTGTGAAAAACTGTAAGTTAGCTATCATAGTTGCCTTATAACAGGGCAACTGATTAACAATGTTTGATTTGCACAAACAAAGAGGTCAAAGTCAAGGAAAAGTAGCATTTGATTGGCAGATACCCATAGGCCTTTGTGGTGTGCCAAAGAGCAACAACATCAGACTTCCCTTTGTCACACAGCAGGAAGGAAAAACAGTTTTCATCCAAAAGGGCCGAAGCCATTGTTTGCAAAATGGATTCAGTCTCTTCTGTATTTGGATCCTCTGTTCATTGGGTGGATGCTCAGAGTCTGCTCCTCTTCACTGTGGTCTTCTTCCTCATAGCAGATTATATCAAGAACCGCCGGCCAAGCAGCTTCCCTCCTGGACCCTGGGCATTACCTTTTGTGGGGAACATATTTACTGTGGACTTTAACAGGACCCACGAGGATCTGATTCAGGTATGAACAGAGGTTACATGTCAAATGTTAAAATTGTGTCACCATTGTTAATTGATAGGGTACATATTTTTGTCATTAAACTATCCGATTCTTATTACACGTGTTAACCAAGATCTTCAGCTGCATGTTTTTTATTCCATCTCTTCATACTCTTTTTCCTGGCTGTACCCCATCTAGGCCTGTAGCTACCTTTACCATCAAACATCTTGAATATGTGGGAGCTATACTATTCCTCCTCTCTCACACCTCTTTACAGTTAGCAGAGAGATATGGAGATGTGTACAGCCTGAGAATGGGTCAGACGTGGATGGTGGTGTTGAATGGGTTCCAGATCCTGAAAGAGGCTCTGGTGGTCCAGGGAGACAGCCTGGCAGACCGCCCAATACTTCCTCTCCAGGAGAAGATGATGCTTAGTCGAGGTGAGAGGACTTGTAATGCTGAGAAAATGTCCTCCCATGTGGGTAATATTAATGTAAGGAATATGTGTCTTTACACACAGTGGTACTGATTGTGAAGAATTATTAATTGTTGTTGGGTGATAAGATAAATATTCCTACAATATCAAACAAGCACAGATCCTGTACAGACCCACGGCACGTGTTCAATTCAATTCAATGCACTGAAATATTACGACACGGTTATCGGTTAAATAATTCCACGAACGTCACTTAGATACCACAGGTGATAACGTTACGTAACGTTAAAGTTTATAGGGCAACGGAAGACGTGGATGTAGGTAAATTAACGGCAGAGAGTAGGGCTCGGTGTGTGTGGGAGCAATGCTCGGCTAGCGCAACACATTTATCGGTTAAATTACTTATTCCACCAGCGTCACATACCACAGGTAATAACGTTACCTATCGTTATGGTTTGCAGGACAGCAGAAGATGTGGATATCTGTAAATTGACGGCAAAGAGTGTGGCTCTGTGTGAGATCCAATATGGCATTATCAGTGTATGGGAGTCAATGTGGCATTTAGCCCATAGGCAAGAGGCCATCTCTTAGTCAAAGATGCCCTCTAGAGGCCATCTCACAAAGTGACATCTCACTAAGCGTTACCTGACTGACTGACTGACTGACTGACCTGAATTTTCCTCGTGATGCCCTCGGCTGCGGCGTAAGAAAAATCAGTCTCATATCAGTCTCATAAAGTTAACTTGGAATATCAACTAATAATTGAATAATTATTATTGAAATTTCAATATTAATAGTTCATCTACAATGCACACAGAGGCTAATCTTGTGTATCGACAGTTCTCCACACAGTATTTTGTGACTGTTGTGGTTAATAATACCGTATCCATAGGAAAGCATTGATGAATGAATATACTGTTTATTACATTGCTCTGTCTCCCAGTCAATGTGACAGTTGACACAATGTGCGGTTGTTTTCACTTTCAAGAAGGTTAAAAACTTGCCTTTGCTAATGTAAATTTTTCTGACTTGGCACTTGGAAGTGTGGAGAACAGACAACCATTCTTTAACCTTTGGGAAATATCTGTATTTATGTGTTGTGTGCACGCATCTTTGTCTTCCTATTTTCATTTGAACCTGTTGTTTAAGATATATCTATGTCATCTTTAAGATAAGCACACTTTTGTTTTCAAATAGTTTTCAATAGCGCCTTAAAACTTATTGATGAATGTTTACATTAGTCATGTACACTGAATATACCAAATGCTAGGGACATCTTCCTGATATTTAGTTGCAGCCCCTTTTGCACAATTCACATCTCAGTTGTCTCAGAGCTTAAAAATCCTTCTCTAACTCGTCTACCTCTCTTTATCTATATCTCCTCCTTTGTGATTGGTATAGATTTAATAAGAGAAATCAATAAGGGGCAATGGCTTTCACCTGGATTCACCTCATCAGTATAGAGCATGAAAAG
Organism: Centroberyx gerrardi; assembly: GCF_048128805.1. NCBI lineage: Eukaryota > Metazoa > Chordata > Actinopteri > Beryciformes > Berycidae > Centroberyx > Centroberyx gerrardi. Next base: position 9,213,090 of record NC_136005.1, read on the forward strand.
AGCCCTAACATCACTAATATTGTCCCTAATATTTTGTTTGGTGTATAGCAACAACAGATATGGATAGATTTAATAACCTAGTAATAGATTGAAAATTTGTCCAATGAATTTGATTCCTATTAGGATTAGGCTTAGGTTTTCAGGTTCTTTTTCTACTGTTGACAAGTTTGTTCAGCCCCTGAATATTTCCCCTCAGGTGTAGTTTTCACTAACGGCCATATGTGGAAGCAGCAGAGGCGTTTTGCACTTTCTACCCTCAAATACTTCGGAGTTGGCAAGAAGTCCCTGGAACCTGCCATCTTGGATGAATTCACATATTGTGCTAAAGACATTGCTGACCATAAAGGTAAATAGCGAATGCATAGTGAGACATTTGGAATGAATAGATACATCATTTACATATAATTGTCTGTTTAACTGTGCAGGTAAGCCGTTTAATCCACACTTAATCATCAACAATGCTGTCTCCAACATCATCTGCTCCCTGGTTTTTGGTCATCGCTTTGAGTACGCGGATGAGAGGTTCAGGAAACTGATAAGGAAGTTTGACACTGCTCTCCAGATTGAAGGCTCCATTTGGGCACAGGTAAGTAATATATACACTATGGCAAAAAGTATACAGACAGCGCTAATTAGTGGATTCTGGTATATAAAATCCCATGCAATCTCCTTACACAAATATTGGCAGTAGAATGGGCCGTACTGAAGAGCTCAGTGACCTTCAACGTCATAGGAAGGCAGCAATGTTCCGACATCTTGTGGAAAGCCTTCCCAGAAGAGTGGAGGCTGTTATAGCAGCAAAGGGGGGGACAAACTACACATTAATGCCCATGATTTTGGAATGAGATGTTCGATGAGCAAGTGTCCACATACTTTTGGCCATGTACTGTATATGGTATACCCAGTTTAAAGTCGAGATGAAACGGCATTTCGAGAGTATCTAACTTCCGTATCGTGACGTATTTCCGAGTGAAACAGGAAAGACAGGCGGGACATAACGTTGGGAGGAATTTGATTTGAACGTTGAAAAGTGGGTGTGCTGTTGCTAGCTAGCTAACTAATGAATCTTAGCCTCTTAGCTCTGTGCGCTAAAAGTTGAAGATTGATTGATGGGTGGATGTCATGATATTATTGGTTGAAATTAGTTACGGGCATGCTTACGTAAGCACACGGCATATTTTGTTTTACAGGAAGAAAACATGATTGAATTTTGATATAAGAATACAATGAAATTGATTTTTGGTATTTTTTTTGGCATATATTGTTAAATAGGTGCACAGTATGACCGGGGATGTGATCTAAAAGGGTTAAAAAGGCATTTTTCATTTCATCTCGTCTTTAAGGTCACTGGACAATGTTGCTCCATATTATGGAAAATGTGCATGGTGCATGTGAGCTGATTTGTAAATGGATACATTATCAATATTCAGTGATATTTAAGTAGGTTGCCGCAAATTTATTAGAAACACTTTTATCCAGCTTTCAGAAATCTCTAATCATTACATTGTTATCACTCAATTCTGCAGCTCTACAACTCATTCCCTCTGCTGATGAGATGTTTGCCGGGGCCACACCAGACTATCCAGCACATCTGGAATGACGTGAAGGACTTGATAAGAGCAGAGCTTAAAGAGCACAAAGACAACTGGGATCCCGCAGAGCCGAGAGACTACATCGACTGCTACCTGGCGGAGATTCAGACGGTGACTAGCAATAGAAAGCTTCAATTACACTATCTGAATGTAAAATTAAACTTTATATACAGCATAAGTAAAAAGTAAATTCGGAAAGCTTGTGATACATTGCTTAAGATGATATGAAAAAAACAAAACATTTTTGCAATATGTTTCTTGTTTTCACATACATAGTAGACCTATCCATTGCTAAGGTATCAAACTGACATAGCTTTTACATTTGGCATCATTCCCAGTAGGTGGTGGTGATAGTCCAAAGCTCAAATGTGCAATTTTGCACTCTTATCACTATCAGCATACTTAAAGGATAAGGCTGGTGTTTTTTAATGCATTGCTTACCGTCAACAAATCCTATGAAAATAACAAAATCAACAATGCGTTTGCTCTACTCCCGTTACTTTCTGACTTCCCACGTACCGTTTTTAGCCGTCAACCCGGATGTCATTGGCTCCAATTGTAAGCTAAAAACCTTGAAATACAGCTCACAAAGACAGTTTCAATTTTAAAAATCGCTAACTGTTACCACGAAAAGTCAGGCTGTTGTAGTTATTACCAAATCAAATGGGAACAAATTCTTCATTACGCCGGGGATTATTTTCGGTGCTACGGAACTACTTTCCTGAGATCGCAAACGTCTTTACAGCCGGCTTATTAAGTTGTTTGAGGAAAAAGTCGGCTGGCCCGGTGCAGCGCGATGATGAAATATGTTGCCCAGAGCAACGGCATGGCTCTTTGACGTGTTTTTAACCATTTTTTTAATACAATGGAGTTCTATGGCTGCTGGGACATGGCTTCATTGGGCACCGGCTACATGGACGAGACTTGTTGGCAAAACAAAATCATTGCTGATTTTGTTATTTTCATAGGATTTGTTGACGGTAAGCAATGCATTAAAAAACACCAGCCTTATCCTTTAATATTTAACTTTAGTCCACTAAAGCAAAATATTAAAAGGTTTAAAAAGCTTTCCAGTAAGGATTAAAAGGTTTTTAACACTGACTTGAAAGTAAATTCAATCAACAAGGCTATCATGACCTTGGCTTGAAAATAGTTTTGGATTAATGCCAACATGTAAGTGTTCTGACTTTTTTTTTTTTTTTTTTACAGTTCATTCTAATGTATTTGGATATATTTTCAGAGTAAAGGGGATGCTCAGACTACTTTTGATGAGGTTAACCTGGTGATTTGTGCCTTGAATCTGTTTGTGGCCGGCTCTGAGACCACATCCACCACCCTTCGCTGGGCCTTCCTCTACATGGCAAAGTACCCAGAGATTCAGGGTAGGATCACTGAACAGGCCACATAAGCTCTTTGGTCTGACTCAATGGTGTGCACAGGTGTTGACCAAACAGCAAAATTGGCAGCATTAATTAACTGTGTAGTGTGTAAAATCAACATTAAGCCAGTGTTTATGCAAGTCCAAACCCATCTAACACCCATTTTACATTTTTAGATATTTCTGAAAAGCCATTCCATAGCCATATCTGCTCTATGAGTGGACAAACAACTCTCCAATCAACACTTGTCAACACTAAATAAAATTGCCATTGAAAAAAATCAACACTTTTTAAGACTGGAAAATGTGCTGGCCAGATGTCCTGAAACACTCCAGCCTTGTTTAGTAATTGTCATTTTCTGTTCCCATTTTCTCCTGCCTGCTCCAGAGAGTTTGTGCAAGCCACTCACAAGTATTTCAAGGAAAATCTCTTCTCTCCAGTTTTTTTGTTTTGTTTAAAGTTTAATTATGTTTGGACTACTGAACTATTTAGTACTGGGAATAGGTTGAAAAGCAAACTTAGATCATGTAATTCTTTTTACTCCATGCTGACTTATATGGTACATCAGTGGTAGCATGGCCATATGCCGCAAGAACTCACTCTGTGCAACAAAAATATAACTGTTAAAAAAAAAGAAGGATTTTCTAAACTGGTTGATTGCTGCAGATCAACGGGGAGACAAATCTACTTGGCTACTTGGTACTAGCAGAAATCCAACATGGCACTGTCCATGCAGTCCTAGAAAGTTGCTCTATAAATTGTTATGATGTAGCCAGAAAGCCTCTTGGTGAAATAAGCCCTTCTTATCTGTTCCTCTCCTGCTCCATAGAAAAGGTCCAGGCTGAGATAGACAGAGTGATTGGACAATCCAGACAGCCATCCATGGCGGACCGTACCAACCTGCCCTATACTGATGCTGTCATCCATGAGGTCCAGAGGATGGGCAACATAGTTCCTCTCAGCCTGCCTCATGCCACCAGCAGGGACATCCAGCTGGGAGGATACACAGTCCCAAAGGTAATTTCTCAATGTGACTTACTTAGCACTGTAAAATATATAATGATGTTCAATTAAGGAGTTTTCACGTCATGTACCATATTGCTTTTTAATGAGTTTTGATTGCAATCCAATCCTCAGGGTGTTACAATAATTCCAAATTTGACCTCGGGGCTGTTCGACAAGAGCGAGTGGGAGACGCCCTTCACCTTTAACCCAGGACACTTTCTAAATGAGGAGAACAAGTTTGTGAAGCGAGCTGCATTCCTCCCTTTCTCTGCTGGTAAGGAGCAACACAATGATTCACTCATTCATTCGCCTGCTGAAACACCCTGGACAGGTTGCCAGTCCATCACAGAGTGAACACAGATAGACAGTCACACTCACACTCACACCTATGGGCAATTCAGAGTCTCCAATCTGGACTGTTGGAGGAAACCGGAGCACCCAGAGGAAACCCATATGATCAAAGGGAGAACATGCAAACTCCACACAGAAAGGACCGGGGCCAGGAAGTCAGATTTGCAGAGCTTCAAGTTAGGATTAAAGTAATAGTGATGCCACTAATTCACTATCTCCTTTTTTACCACAACCGTTGGCATAACAACCAGCTCCTCTTCCTCTAAAGCCCTTTTTAGAAAAACCGACTATGATCCCTCTCCTCTTAATAATTACAAACCTATTTCTAAGCTTCCTTTCATCTACAGAATACTGGAGAAAATAGTAGCTGAGCAACTTTTTTGATAAATTTCAATCTGGTTTCCATCAAAAACGCAGTACTGAGACTGCCCTGCTTAGACTTACTAATGACATCCTTATGTGTGCTGATAACGGTGATTACTCCAACTTAGTGCTTCTCAACTTAATCGCTGTTTTCAACACCATTGATCATGCCATCTTCATTGATAGGCTTAGCAAATAGGTTGGTATTTCAGCCACTGCTCTGAATGGTTCTCCTCCTACCTGTCTAACAGATATTTCATGGTTTCCATTAGCACTTCCATGTCCTCATCTGCTCCTCTACTTTGCGGGGTTCCCCAGGGTTCTATCCTTGGACCTATTCTGTTCTCACTATATCTCACTATGCTTCCTTTGGGTCAGATAGTCAAGTTCAATAGTTTTGGTTGTATCTCAAATCAAATATTATGCTGATGATACTAAACTGTACTTATCTGTTAAGACCAATAATTTGGGTAATCTAATCACCCTCCATGACTGTTTGGGTGCTATTAAGGACTGGATGTCAGACAAACCTGAGGTCCTTGTTATCAGCCCTGATCGTTTGGCTAGCGAACATCATCAACATCATATTAGCCTTCTAGCTCCTACCATTAAGGCCTCCGCTAAATATCTGGGCGTTGTGTTTGACCAGCACAAATTAATTTGAGCAACATATCAACAAGCTGGTTCAATCCCGTTTTCTCCAACTAAGATATATTGTAAAAATTAGATCAGTGCTATCTGTCAAAGATCTGGAACGCCTAATTCATGTTTTCATTTTCTCACATTTAAATTACTGCAATGCCCTATTCTCTTGCCTTAGCCAGGCAGCCTTGGCTCGGCTACAACTGGTCCAGAATGCGGCAGCCAGGTTATTAAATAGGACTAACCATATGGCTCATATAACTCCAATTCTCGCCTCACTGCAGTGGCTGCCCGTCAAGTAAATTTAATTCTAGGATTTTTTTTAGGGTGCCCCTGTGGCTCAACTGGTAGAGTGCATATCAGTAAGTGACAGTTCTAATCGCACCAGCACGTTTAAATCTGGCCTGTGCCCTTTGCTGCATGTCATCTGTCTTTCTTGTCAATCTGTACTGCTTCACTGTCAAAACACCAAAAAACAATTATTTTAATCACTTACAAGACCTTGAATGGCCTGCCCCCTTATATTTGTGAACTGCTGACTCTGTATAGGCCTGCAAGGTCATTTAGGTCTTCTAATCAAAGCCTACTAGTCATCCCCCAGGGAGCTGTTTTGTTACCATGTGTCCTTTTGTCTTTCATGTCGTCTTTCTTTTTATTCTCTCTTTGTGAAGTGCTTTGTAAAAAAAAAATCGCTATATAATTAACTTTTACTTACTTTGGAGATCATGGTTGTCATTGATCCATGTGATTGCTTAGTAGAAATCACCCATTGTCAAATAAACATTCAGTTTTTGTCTTCCATAATTTGAGGATGTTTTTCTGTCCCAGGTAAACGAGTGTGTCTCGGGGAGAACCTGGCCAGGATGGAGCTTTTCCTTTTCTTCACCTCCTTCATGCAGCGGTTCACCTTCTCCATGCCTGCTGGTGTGAAGCCTTCACTTGACTACCGCTTTGGGATCACTCTGGCACCGGCTCACTATGAAATCTGTGCTATCCTGCGTCAGGAGTAACTCTCTCCAATGGAAAAGCCCTTCAAAAACCAACAACCATCTTTTTTTTTTTGTAGTCAGCAATCTGCCGATATTGCCCTTTCATTAAATGTCAGATGTCAGCCAGTCATGTGATCAACTGCCAATCAATTTTCTTTGAACATTTGATTTATTCATTTAGTTGCTCAATAATGACTTTTGTATAGTATTTCTTCATTTAAATGTAGTAGGCTAAGGTATCCCAGAGATTCCCTACCATTTAATTGGTGTTGTGGGTCACCCTGCCCCTTCTGCCAGCACAGAAATATCAACAAAGGACTTGAAGGATGACACCAATTTCTGTAGTCAAGTGCAAGGAGTGAAAGACTTATTTTAAGACAATGTGATTCTTATGTGGGCTTTCTTATTGGCAAGTCTTACATACCTCATTTTTTAATAAAATCTGTAATCTAATTTGCATCTGTTTTTGCTTGTTACAGTTTTTCACAATTGTTTACACACTAAAACTGGAACTTCGGACACAATCACTAAAACCTGAAACTCATGTATCAAATCCCTAAACCAAGTCTGCAAACCTACAAGCACATTTTCAGCTTTTCACTCAGTTTGCAATTCTCTATCACACTTTTTGCAAAACACTACACACAGTAATGTGTAGTTTTCTCTCATTCTCTACATTAGGCACAACATTGAAAAACTAAAATCACGTGTTCATTTGGAAGCACTGCCATCCCAAATGCCTAAATTCATTTACCAATTGGCAACATCCACTCATCACACATATAAACACTAATATCTGAATTGTTCACTCAGAAATCAGAACTTTAGCTCTATAAAAAAGGCCACAGGTGAGCTCTCTTGTTTTTGAGAACAATGTTGCAGTGAGAGCTAGAGGAAGAGGAGTGACAGTAAGAGGAGGAAGAGGAGGACGAGGACAAAGAAGAGCAAGGAGAACAGTTATCTCAGATGAGATCCGGGTCACTTTGGTTCACCATGTGGTCCACATGGGTTGAGCATGAGGGAGGCTGGGCAGAGAGACCAGTCCAACCTGAGCTTCACTGCTGCTTCCATCATCCAGATATTTAGAAATGAGAACAGGCAAGTAGCCTAATCTCTACACCATGCTACTGTTCTTTATACTGTAGTATACTGTAGTAGCAGCAGTAGTAGTAGTAGTAGTCCTACACATCAGTAGGCCTGTGCTACTCAGTGATGGTTGGCCAATGTTACAGTAATGTGTCATTTCATATTGAAAAATAGAATTATTCTTGTACCCTAACCAATCACATCATGTTTTTAGACCTTCTGCAGAACTGATCAGACGACAAGCCTTGGCTTGTGATGTAGACGAGGTGCTGTCCGACCCAAACAGGAGGCAGGATGCAGCCTCATTTGTTTTTCAGTCTTTTTTCAAATTTTTTTTTTTTTTTTTTACAGAAAAGCTTTTTTTTGGTTTTTATCCTACTGCACTTCACATATCCAACACATTCAAGTGTTGAAATAAAGTATTTGTGATTGAAATAAAGTATTTGTGTGTTACTACAGTATATTACTGTATACTGTAACAGTCTTTTACAACAGGCTACTGTGCATGAGTGTACCTCTGAACTTGCAAAAGGCATAAGCCTACTGATGAGATATTCATAGTAGTGTTTTCTGTTGAGCACATCAGTGTGTAGTCGGTTGTTAGAAAGATGTATTCATTTGATGGTTGTGTGTGTCATTTTATTGCACAATAACATTTTGAAAAGAGATAAAATGGTTTTGAATGAAGTGTTTCATTTAGCCAGTGATTTGTGGAGTTTTGCATTTTGTGCTACTGGTTTTGTGTTTTGAGTTTTGAGAAAATGAGCCCTAGTTTCAGAAAATGTGTGTAAGCAATTGTGAAAAACTGTAAGTTAGCTATCATAGTTGCATTATAACAGGGCAACTGATTAACAATGTTTGATTTGCACAAACAAAGAGGTCAAAGTCAAGGAAAAGAAGTATTTGATTGGCAGATACCCATAGGCCTTTGTGGTGTGCCAAAGAGCAACAACATCAGATTTACCTTTGTCACACAGCAGGAAGGAAAAACAGTTTTCATCCAAAAGGGCCGAAGCCCTTGTTTACAAAATGGATTCACAACAAAAAACAGAACAAAAAATTCGCTCAGCTCTAGGGGCTGAGCGAATCAATGCGCTACACGCAGTTTTACGATTATATAGTTTCATATAAAGTTTTCTGTGTGTGGAATATAGAACCTCCTTGGTGGGAAACCCTAGAGGGGTAGAGCGAGGGGAGATTGTCCACTAGTTAATCGATCGCGGATGGCGTCGTTCTCTCGGACGGATAAAAAATAAAAATAAAAAAATGCTAAAATGGGTCGCCAAATATACTTCGGCGGCTGTTAATATACCTGGGCAGCCCGCCCAAGTAAAGTCTATGTGTGGGAAACACTGCATACCCAAGTGCGTAACTTTGGTTTGAGAAGTGGGGGGGACACAATAAAACGGGGAGTCTGGGGGTACTATCCCAGAAAAAAATTTGCTATTTGAATCCCATTTCCTGCATTTCTACATACATTTAGGGACTACGGTAACCAAATCCGGGAAATAATTAAGTTGGTCATCATGCTAAATTCTGCCAGAATAGTATATGCATAAGAAAACTTTCTGTATTGTTTAACCCACAACTTTACTGAACTTCACATGTTGAGTTATTCAATTATGGATATATATATATTTTTGAAGAATAGGACTAACAGATATATGGTAGCCTACATTATTGTGGCACTATCGATAGATGTGTCATTTGCAACTTCAATCACAACAAACATATACAAAATGTATCAAAGAATATGAAACTTTTTTTTTAGAAGTTTTTTAGAAGTCACGCACTGTCAATACTATACTATACTGCTCAGAAAGTCGCTAGAAGTCACCAGATGATGTCATACGATAATTTGCATATCAATATATAATGCTGCACTTGTTATGCACGCCGCGGCGTAGCCCGTTTTAATATAAGTGCTGACTCCGCCCACCCGGGCCAGTTTCGGCGTACGCCAGTAGAAATTACAAGTGGACCCTATTTTACAGTCCCTGCTCTCAGCGGAGGGAGGGGGGCTACACTGTGACCATCAGACCTCTCTTGATTAGACAAGCAAGTAGAGCAAACCGGCATCAGCCGTACCAATTTATTGCCAAATGCTTTGGGATTCAACACTTTAACATTGCTTCCCATGGTCAGAAAATGTCGCCAGATTTGTCGCTAGTCGCTTTTGAGAAATAAAGTCACCAGGGGGCTCTGAAAAGTTGCTAAGTCTAGCGTCAAGGTCGCCAAATTGTCAACACTGACGCCAAAATGTACTATAGAACCGCGTAGGCAGGCTGTCCGTGTCCGCTACTCGTCCGTGGCATTTTTTTTGAGTATATCAGGACCTTACAATCAGCAGCTCAATTCACTTTCTCAGCCAGAATCTGACAGCTGGCCAAACAGTAGCGTATTAAGCACGATTTTTGCGGTTAAAAAAGTGGGGGGGACACAAACGGGATTTTGAAAAGAGGGGGGGACATGTCCCCCCCATCCCCAGTGGAAATTACGTCCCAGTGCATACCACAGGTAATAACGCTACCTACCGTTATGGTTTGCAGGACAGCAGAAGATGTGGATGTCTGTAAATTGACGGTAAAGAGTGTGGCTGTGTGAGATCCAATATGGCATTATCAGTGTATGGGAGTCAATGTGGCATTTAGCCCATAGGCAAGAGGCCATCTCTTAGTCAAAGATGCCCTCTAGAGGCCATCTCACTAAGCGTTACCTGACTGACTGACTGACTGACCTGAATTTTCCTCGTGATGCCCTCGGCTGCGGCGTAAGAAAAATCAGTCTCATATCAGTCTCATAAAGTTAACTTGGAATATCAACTAATAATTGAATAATTATTATTGAAATTTCAATATTAATAGTTCATCTACAATGCACACAGAGGCTAATCTTGTGTATCGACAGTTCTCCACACAGTATTTTGTGACTGTTGTGGTTAATAATACTGTATCCATAGGAAAGCATTGATGAATGAATATACTGTTTATTACATTGCTCTGTCTCCCAGTCAATGTGACAGTTGACACAATGTGAGGTTGTTTGCACTTTCAAGAAGGTTAAAAACTTGCCCTTGCTAATGTAAATTTTTCTGACTTGGCACTTGGAAGTGTGGAGAACAGACAACCATCCTTTAACCTTTGGGAAATATCTGTATTTATGTGTTGTGTGCACGCATCTTTGTCTTCCTATTTTCATTTGAACCTGTTGTTTAAGATATATCTATGTCATCTTTAAGATAAGCACACTTTTGTTTTCAAATAGTTTTCAATAGCGCCTTAAAACTTATTGATGAATGCTTACATTAGTCATGTACACTGAATATACCAAATGTTAGGGACATCTTCCTGATATTTAGTTGCAGCCCCTTTTGCACAATTCACATCTCAGTTGTCTCAGAGCTTAAAAATCCTTCTCTAACTCGTCTACCTCTCTTTATCTATATCTCCTCCTTTGTGATTGGTATAGATTTAATAAGAGAAATCAATAAGGGGCAATGGCTTTCACCTGGATTCACCTCATCAGTATAGAGCATGAAAATTGCCCTAACATCACTAATATTGTCCCTAATATTTTGTTTGGTGTATAGCAACAACAGATATGGATAGATTTAATAACCTAGTAATAGATTGAAAATTTGTCCAATGAATTTGATTCCTATTAGGATTAGGCTTAGGTTTTCAGGTTCTTTTTCTACTGTTGACAAGTTTGTTCAGCCCCTGAATATTTCCCCTCAGGTGTAGTTTTCACTAACGGCCATATGTGGAAGCAGCAGAGGCGTTTTGCACTTTCTACCCTCAAATACTTCGGAGTTGGCAAGAAGTCCCTGGAACCTGCCATCTTGGATGAATTCACATATTGTGCTAAAGACACTGCTGACCATAAAGGTAAATAGCGAATGCATAGTGAGACATTTGGAATGAATAGATACATCATTTACATATAATTGTCTGTTTAACTGTGCAGGTAAGCCGTTTAATCCACACTTAATCATCAACAATGCTGTCTCCAACATCATCTGCTCCCTGGTTTTTGGTCATCGCTTTGAGTACGCGGATGAGAGGTTCAGGAAACTGATAAGGAAGTTTGACACTGCTCTCCAGATTGAAGGCTCCATTTGGGCACAGGTAAGTAATATATACACTATGGCAAAAAGTATACAGACAGCGCTAATTAGTGGATTCTGGTATATAAAATCCCATGCAATCTCCTTACACAAATATTGGCAGTAGAATGGGCCGTACTGAAGAGCTCAGTGACCTTCAACGTCATAGGAAGGCAGCAATGTTCCGACATCTTGTGGAAAGCCTTCCCAGAAGAGTGGAGGCTGTTATAGCAGCAAAGGGGGGGACAAACTACACATTAATGCCCATGATTTTGGAATGAGATGTTTGATGAGCAAGTGTCCACATACTTTTGGCCATGTACTGTATATGGTATATACCCAGCTTAAGGTCACTGGACAATGTTGCTCCATATTATGGAAAATGTGCATGGTGCATGTGAGCTGATTTGTAAATAGATACATTATCAATATTCAGTGATATTTAAGTAGGTTGCCGCAAATTTATTTGAAACACTTTTATCCAGCTTTCAGAAATCTCTAATCATTACATTGTTGTCACTTAATTCTGCAGCTCTACAACTCATTCCCTCTGCTGATGAGATGTTTGCCGGGGCCACACCAGACTGTCCAGCACATCTGGAATGACGTGAAGGACTTGATAAGAGCAGAGCTTAAAGAGCACAAAGACAACTGGGATCCCGCAGAGCCGAGAGACTACATCGACTGCTACCTGACGGAGATTCAGACGGTGACTAGCAATAGAAAGCTTCAATTACACTATCTGAATGTAAAATTAAACTTTATATACAGCATAAGTAAAAAGTAAATTCGGAAAGCTTGTGATACATTGCTTAAGATGATATGAAAAAAACAAAACATTTTTGCAATATGTTTCTTGTTTTCACATACATAGTAGACCTATCCACTGCTAAGGTATCAAACTGACATAGCTTTTACATTTGGCATCATTCCCAGTAGGTGGTGGTGATAGTCCAAAGCTCAAATGTGCAATTTTGCACTCTTATCACTATCAGCATACTTAAAGGATAAGGCTGGTGCTTTTTAATGCATTGCTTACCGTCAACAAATCCTATGAAAATAACAAAATCAACAATGCGTTTGCTCTACTCCCGTTACTTTCTGACTTCCCACGTACCGTTTTTAGCCGTCAACCCGGATGTCATTGGCTCCAATTGTAAGCTAAAAACCTTGAAATACAGCTCACAAAGACATAGTTTCAATTTTAAAAATCGCTAACTGTTACCACGAAAAGTCAGGCTGTTGTAGTTATTACCAAATCAAATTCAAATGGGAACAAATTCTTCATTACGCTGGGGACTATTTTCGGAGCTACAAAACTACTTTCCTGAGATCGCAAACGTCTTTACAGCCGGCTTATTAAGTTGTTTGAGGAAAAAGTCGGCTGGCCCGGTGCAGCGCGATGATGAAATATGTTGCCCAGAGCAACGGCATGGCTCTTTGACGCGTTTTTAATCGTTTTTTTAATACAATGGAGTTCTATGGCTGCTGGGACATGGCTGCATTGGGCACCGGCTACATGGACGAGACTTGTTGGCAAAACAAAATCATTGCCGATTTTGTTATTTTCATAGGATTTGTTGACGGTAAGCAATGCATTAAAAAACACCAGCCTTATCCTTTAATATTTAACTTTAGTCCACTAAAGCAAAATATTAAAAGGTTTAAAAAGCTTTCCAGTAAGGATTAAAAGGTTTTTAACACTGACTTGAAAGTAAATTCAATCAACAAGGCTATCATGACCTTGGCTTGTAGTTAGTAGTTATGGGTTAATGCCAACATGTAAGTGTTCTGACTTTTTTTTTTTTTTTTTTTTAACAGTTCATTCTAATGTATTTGGATATATTTTCAGAGTAAAGGGGATGCTCAGACTACTTTTGATGAGGTTAACCTGGTGATTTGTGCCTTGGATCTGTTTGTGGCCGGCTCTGAGACCACATCCACCACCCTTCGCTGGGCCTTCCTCTACATGGCAAAGTACCCAGAGATTCAGGGTAGGATCACTGAACAGGCCAAAGAAGCTCTTTGGTCTGACTCAATGGTGTGCACAGGTGTTGACCAAACAGCAAAATTGGCAGCATTAATTTAACTGTGTAGTGTGTAAAATCAACATTAAGCCAGCGTCCAGCGGCCAAAGTCCAAACCCATCTAACACCCATTTTACATTTTTAGATATTTCTGAAAAGCCGTTCCATAGCCATATCTGCTCTATGAGTGGACGAACAACTATCCAATCAACACTTGTCAACACTAAATAAAATTGCCATTGAAAAATCAACACTTTTTTTTGGAAAATGTGCTGGCCAGATGTCCTGAAACACTCCAGCCTTGTTTAGTAATTGTCATTTTCTGTTCCCATTTTCTCCTGCCTGCTCCAGAGAGTTTGTGCAAGCCACTCACAAGTATTACAAGAAACATCTCTTCTCTCCAGTTTTTTTGTTTTGTTTAAAGTTTAATTATGTTTGGACTACTGAACTGTTTAGTACTGGGAATTAGGGCTGCACGATATATCGTTATATGCGCAATAGTCACATCGCAGGACGTGCGATGTCAAGTAAGGCAAATTAACTCAAACACGTCATGCTACAACTTTTTTGCTGCTTGATACAAAAAGGAAAACTCGCATGGTTCTCATTTTCCATGACTAATCTATAAGAGAAGTCTGTCTGATATAACATAATTTTCTCCGATTTAAGGGTTTGTTATAAGAGTAGCGTATGTTACCTTTCCAGCTTTCGCGGCTCCGAACCGTAGTTGGGAAGCCTCTGGTGTTGTGCTAGCCTATTTTAGCTTAGCCTGGCTCGTAGCTGGTAACAAGCTTTTTACTAAGAGTCTGGACCAACTCTGCAGTAGAGAACTGGCACTTTATTTCGGTACAGCAGCGAACATAATGCGCGGCCTCTCGGTGACGTTCTAAGCTCTTTTCCCGCTAACTATGGTAACTTTACTCACTTAGCATCCTGCAACTCGCTCTGGCTGCGGCTAAAAACACACTCACTTCCTACTACGTCACCCGCGCAGGTTACCCACAAGGCCACCTTCTTAAAGGGGCAAGGCTTGATAGAGCTATTCAAGTCATTTGGTGAAAATTCCTGTATTTTTTCATATCGCAATATATATCGCAGAAGAAAAAAATATTGCAATGTCAGTTTTTTCCAATATCGTGCAGCCCTACTGGGAATAGGTTGAAAAGCAAACTTAGATCATGTAATTCTTTTTACTCCATGCTGACTTATATGGTACATCAGTGGTAGCATGGCCATATGCCGCAAGAACTCACTCTGTGCAACAAAAATATAACTGTTAAAAAACAAGAAGGATTTTCTAAACTGGTTGATTGCTGCAGATCAACAGGGAGACAAATCTACTTGGCTACTTGGTACTAGCAGGAATCCAACATGGCACTGTCCATGCAGTCCTAGAAAGTTGCTCTATAAATTGTTATGATGTAGCCAGAAAGCCTCTTGGTGAAATAAGCCCTTCTTATCTGTTCCTCTCCTGCTCCATAGAAAAGGTCCAGGCTGAGATAGACAGAGTGATTGGATAATCCAGACAGCCATCCATGGCAGACCGTACCAACCTGCCCTATACTGATGCTGTCATCCATGAGGTCCAGAGGATGGGCAACATAGTTCCTCTCAGCCTGCCCTCTCATGTCACCAGCAGGGACATCCAGCTGGGAGGATACACAGTCCCAAAGGTAATTTCTCAATGTGACTTACTTAGCACTGTAAAAGATATAATGATGTTCAATTAAGGAGTTTTCACGTCATGTACCATATTGCTTTTTAATGAGTTTTGATTGCAATCCAATCCTCAGGGTGTTACAATAATTCCAAATTTGACCTCGGGGCTGTTCGACAAGAGCGAGTGGGAGACACCCTTCACCTTTAACCCAGGACACTTTCTAAATGAGGAGAACAAGTTTGTGAAGCGAGCTGCATTCCTCCCTTTCTCTGCTGGTAAGGAGCAACACAATGATTCACTCATTCATTCGCCTGCTGAAACACCCTGGACAGGTTGCCAGTCCATCACAGAGTGAACACAGATAGACAGTCACACTCACACCTATGGGCAATTCAGAGTCTCCAATCTGGACTGTTGGAGGAAACCGGAGCACCCAGAGGAAACCCACATGATCAAAGGGAGAACATGCAAACTCCACACAGAAAGGACCGGGGCCAGGAAGTCAGATTTGCAGAGCTTCAAGTTAGGATTAAAGTAATAGTGATGCCACTAATTCACTATCTCCTTTTTTACCACAACGGTTGGCATAACAACCAGCTCCTCTTCCTATAAAGCCCTTTTTAGAAAATCCGACTATGATCCCTCTCCTCTTAATAATTACAAACCTATTTCTAAGCTTCCTTTCATCTACAGAATACTGGAGAAAATAGTAGCAACGTTTTTGATAAATTTCAATCTGGTTTCCATCAAAAACGCAGTACTGAGACTGCCCTGCTTAGACTTACTAATGACATCCTTATGTGTGCTGATAACGGTGATTACTCCAACTTAGTGCTTCTCAACTTAATCGCTGTTTTCAACACCATTGATCATGCCATCTTCATTGATAGGCTTAGCAAATAGGTTGGTATTTCAGCCACTGCTCTGAATGGTTCTCCTCCTACCTGTCTAACAGATATTTCATGGTTTCCATTAGCACTTCCATGTCCTCATCTGCTCCTCTACTTTGCGGGGTTCCCCAGGGTTCTATCCTTGGACCTATTCTGTTCTCACTATATCTCACTATGCTTCCTTTGGGTCAGATAGTCAAGTTCAATAGTTTTGGTTGTATCTCAAATCAAATATTATGCTGATACTCAACTGTACTTATCTGTTAAGACCAATAATTTGGGTAATCTAATCACCCTCCATGACTGTTTGGGTGCTATTAAGGACTGGATGTCAGACAAACCTGAGGTCCTTGTTATCAGCCCTGATCGTTTGGCTAGCGAACATCATCATCATCATATTAGCCTTCTAGCTCCTACCATTAAGGCCTCCGCTAAATATCTGGGCGTTATGTTTGACCAGCACAAATTAATTTGAGCAACATATCAACAAGCTGGTTCAATCCCGTTTTCTCCAACTAAGATATATTGTAAAAATTAGATCAGTGCTATCTGTCAAAGATCTGGAACGCCTAATTAATGTTTTCATTTTCTCACATTTAGATTACTGCAATGCCCTATTCTCTTGCCTTAGCCAGGCAGCCTTGGCTCGGCTACAACTGGTCCAGAATGCGGCAGCCAGGTTATTAAATAGGACTAACCATATGGCCCATATAACTCCAATTCTCGCCTCACTGCAGTGGCTGCCCGTCAAGTAAATTTAATTCTAGGATTTTTTTTTAGGGTGCCCCTGTGGCTCAACTGGTAGAGTGCATATCAGTAAGTGACAGTTCTAATCGCACCAGCACATGTTTAAATCTGGCCTGTGCCCTTTGCTGCATGTCATCTGTCTTTCTTGTCAATCTGTACTGCTTCACTGTCAAAACACCAAAAAACAATTATTATAATCACTTACAAGACCTTGAATGGCCTGCCCCCTTATATTTGTGAACTGCTGACTCTGTATAGGCCTGCAAGGTCATTTAGGTCTTCTAATCAAAGCCTACTAGTCATCCCCCAGGGAGCTGTTTTGTTACCATGTGTCCTTTTGTCTTTCATGTCGTCTTTCTTTTTATTCTCTCTTTGTGAAGTGCTTTGTAAAAAAAACATTCCGTTTTTGTCTTCCATAATTTGAGGATGTTTTTCTGTCCCAGGTAAACGAGTGTGTCTCGGGGAGAACCTGGCCAGGATGGAGCTTTTCCTCTTCTTCACCTCCTTCATGCAGCGGTTCACCTTCTCCATGCCTGCTGGTGTGAAGCCTTCACTTGACTACCGCTTTGGGATCACTCTGGCACCGGCTCACTATGAAATCTGTGCTATCCTGCGTCAGGAGTAACTCTCTCCAGTGGAAAAGCCCTTCAAAAACCAACAACTATCTTTTTTGTTGTAGTCAGCAATCTGCCGATATTGCCCTTTCATTAAAGGTCAGATGTCAGCCAGTCATGTGATCAACTGCCAATTTTCTTTGAACATTTGATTTATTCATTTAGTTGCTCAATAATGACTTTTGTATAGTATTTCTTCATTTAAATGTAGTAGGCTAAGGTATCCCAGAGATTCCCTACCATTTAATTGGTGTTGTGGGTCACCCTGCCCCTTCTGCCAGCACAGAAATATCAACAAAGGACTTGAAGGATGACACCAATTTCTGTAGTCAAGTGCAAGGAGTGAAAGACTTATTTTAAGACAATGTGATTCTTATGTGGGCTTTCTTATTGGCAAGTCTTACATACCTCATTTTTTAATAAAATCTGTAATCTAATTTGCATCTGTTTTTGCTTGTTACAGTTTTTCACAATTGTTTACACACTAAAACTGGAACTTCGGACACAATCACTAAAACCTGAAACTCATGTATCAAATCCCTAAACCAAGTCTGCAAACCTACAAGCACATTTTCAGCTTTTCACTCAATTCTCTATCACACTTTTTGCAAAACACTACACACAGTAATGTGTAGTTTTCTCTCATTCTCTACATTAGGCACAACATTGAAAAACTAAAATCACATGTGTTCATTTGGAAGCACTGCCATCCCAAATGCCTAAATTCATTTACCAATTGGCAACATCCACTCATCACACATATAAACACTAATATCTGAATTGTTCACTCAGAAATCAGAACTTTAGCTCTATAAAAAAGGCCACAGGTGAGCTCTCTTGTTTTTGAGAACAATGTTGCAGTGAGAGCTAGAGGAAGAGGAGTGACAGTAAGAGGAGGAAGAGGAGGACAAGGACAAAGAAGAGCAAGGAGAACAGTTATCTCAGATGAGATCCGGGTCACTTTGGTTCACCATGTGGTCCACATGGGTTGAGCATGAGGGAGGCTGGGCAGAGAGACCAGTCCAACCTGAGCTTCACTGCTGCTTCCATCATCCAGATATTTAGAAATGAGAACAGGCAAGTAGCCTAATCTCTACACCATGTTACTGTTCTTTATACTGTAGTATACTGTAGTAGTAGCAGTAGTAGTAGTAGTAGTAGTCCTACACATCAGTAGGCCTGTGCTACTCAGTGATGGTTGGCCAATGTTACAGTAATGTGTCATTTCATATTGAAAAATAGAATTATTCTTGTACCCTAACCAATCACATCATGTTTTTAGACCTTCTGCAGAACTGATCAGACGACAAGCCTTGGCTTGTGATGTAGACGAGGTGCTGTCCGACCCAAACAGGAGGCAGGATGCAGCCTCATTTGTTTTTCAATCTTTTTTCAAATTTTTTTAACAGAAGTTTTTTTTGTTTTTATCCTACTGCACTTCACATATCCAACACATTCAAGTGTTGAAATAAAGTATTTGTGATTGAAATAAAGTATTTGTGTGTTACTACAGTATATTACTGTATACTGTAACAGTCTTTTACAACAGGCTACTGTGCATGAGTGTACCTCTGAACTTGCAAAAGGCATAAGCCTACTGATGAGATATTCATAGTAGTGTTTTCTGTTGAGCACATCAGTGTGTAGTCGGTTGTTAGAAAGATGTATTAATTTGATGGCTGTGTGTGTCATTTTATTGCACAATAACATTTTGAAAAGAGATAAAATGGTTTTGAATGAAGTGTTTCATTTAGCCAGTGATTTGTGGAGTTTTGCATTTTGTGCTAGTGGTTTTGTCTTTTGTGTTTAGAGTTTTGAGAAAATGAGCCCTAGTTTCAGAAAATGTGTGTAAGCAATTGTGAAAAACTGTAAGTTAGCTATCATAGTTGCCTTATAACAGGGCAACTGATTAACAATGTTTGATTTGCACAAACAAAGAGGTCAAAGTCAAGGAAAAGTAGCATTTGATTGGCAGATACCCATAGGCCTTTGTGGTGTGCCAAAGAGCAACAACATCAGATTTACCTTTGTCACACAGCAGGAAGGAAAAACAGTTTTCATCCAAAAGGGCCGAAGCCATTGTTTGCAAAATGGATTCAGTCTCTTCTGTATTTGGATCCTCTGTTCATTGGGTGGATGCTCAGAGTCTGCTCCTCTTCACTGTGGTCTTCTTCCTCATAGCAGATTATATCAAGAACCGCCGGCCAAGCAGCTTCCCTCCTGGACCCTGGGCATTACCTTTTGTGGGGAACATATTTACTGTGGACTTTAACAGGACCCACGAGGATCTGATTCAGGTATGAACAGAGGTTACATGTCAAATGTTAAAATTGTGTCACCATTGTTAATTGATAGGGTACATATTTTTGTCATTAAACTGTCCGATTCTTATTACACGTGTTAACCAAGATCTTCAGCTGCATGTTTTTTATTCCATCTCTTCATACTCTTTTTCCTGGCTGTACCCCATCTAGGCCTGTAGCTACCTTTACCATCAAACATCTTGAATATGTGGGAGCTATACTATTCCTCCTCTCTCACACCTCTTTACAGTTAGCAGAGAGATATGGAGATGTGTACAGCCTGAGAATGGGTCAGACATGGATGGTGGTGTTGAATGGGTTCCAGATCCTAAAAGAGGCTCTGGTGGTCCAGGGAGACAGCCTGGCAGACCGCCCAATACTTCCTCTCCAGGAGAAGATGATGCTTAATCGAGGTGAGAGGACTTGTAATGCTGAGAAAATGTCCTCCCATGTGGGTAATATTAATGTAAGGAATATGTGTCTTTACACACAGTGGTACTGATTGTGAAGAATTATTAATTGTTGTTGGGTGATAAGATAAATATTCCTACAATATCAAACAAGCACAGATCCTGTACAGACCCACGGCACGTGTTCAATTCAATTCAATGCACTGAAGTATTACGACACGGTTATCGGTTAAATAATTCAACTAACGTCACTTAGATACCACAGGTGATAACGTTACGTAACGTTAAAGTTTATAGGGCAACGGAAGACGTGGATGTAGGTAAATTAACGGCAGAGAGTAGGGCTCGGTGTGTGTGGGAGCAATGCTCGGCTAGCGCAACACATTTATCGGTTAAATTACTTATTCCACCAGCGTCACATACCACAGGTAATAACGTTACCTATCGTTATGGTGGGCAGGACAGCAGAAGATGTGGATATCTGTAAATTGACGGCAAAGAGTGTGGCTCTGTGTGAGATCCAATATGGCATTATCAGTGTATGGGAGTCAATGTGGCATTTAGCCCATAGGCAAGAGGCCATCTCTTAGTCAAAGATGCCCTCTAGAGGCCATCTCACAAAGTGACATCTCACTAAGCGTTACCTGACTGACTGACTGACTGACTGACCTGAATTTTCCTCATGATGCCCTCGGCTGCGGCGTAAGAAAAATCAGTCTCATATCAGTCTCATAAAGTTAACTTGGAATATCAACTAATAATTGAATAATTATTATTGAAATTTCAATATTAATAGTTCATCTACAATGCACACAGAGGCTAATCTTGTGTATCGACAGTTCTCCACACAGTATTTTGTGACTGTTGTGGTTAATAATACCGTATCCATAGGAAAGCATTGATGAATGAATATACTGTTTATTACATTGCTCTGTCTCCCAGTCAATGTGACAGTTGACACAATGTGCGGTTGTTTTCACTTTCAAGAAGGTTAAAAACTTGCCTTTGCTAATGTAAATTTTTCTGACTTGGCACTTGGAAGTGTGGAGAACAGACAACCATCCTTTAACCTTTGGGAAATATCTGTATTTATGTGTTGTGTGCACACATCTTTGTCTTCCTATTTTCATTTGAACCTGTTGTTTAAGATATATCTATGTCATCTTTAAGATAAGCACACTTTTGTTTTCAAATAATTTTCAATAGCGCCTTAAAACTTATTGATGAATGTTTACATTAGTCATGTACACTGAATATACCAAATGTTAGGGACATCTTCCTGATATTTAGTTGCAGCCCCTTTTGCACAATTCACATCTCAGTTGTCTCAGAGCTTAAAAATCCTTCTCTAACTCGTCTACCTCTCTTTATCTATATCTCCTCCTTTGTGATTGGTATAGATTTAATAAGAGAAATCAATAAGGGGCAATGGCTTTCACCTGGATTCACCTCATCAGTATAGAGCATGAAAAGAGCCCTAATATCACTAATATTGTCCCTAATATTTTGTTTGGTGTATAGCAACAACAGATATGGATAGATTTAATAACCTAGTAATAGATTGAAAATTTGTCCAATGAATTTGATTCCTATTAGGATTAGGCTTAGGTTTTCAGGTTCTTTTTCTACTGTTGACAAGTTTGTTCAGCCCCTGAATATTTCCCCTCAGGTGTAGTTTTCACTAACGGCCATATGTGGAAGCAGCAGAGGCGTTTTGCACTTTCTACCCTCAAATACTTCGGAGTTGGCAAGAAGTCCCTGGAACCTGCCATCTTGGATGAATTCACATATTGTGCTAAAGACATTGCTGACCATAAAGGTAAATAGCGAATGCATAGTGAGACATTTGGAATGAATAGATACATCATTTACATATAATTGTCTGTTTAACTGTGCAGGTAAGCCCTTTAATCCACACTTAATCATCAACAATGCTGTCTCCAACATCATCTGCTCCCTGGTTTTTGGTCATCGCTTTGAGTACGCGGATGAGAGGTTCAGGAAACTGATAAGGAAGTTTGACACTGCTCTCCAGATTGAAGGCTCCATTTGGGCACAGGTAAGTAATATATACACTATGGCAAAAAGTATACAGACAGCGCTAATTAGTGGATTCTGGTATATAAAATCCCATGCAATCTCCTTACACAAATATTGGCAGTAGAATGGGCCGTACTGAAGAGCTCAGTGACCTTCAACGTCATAGGAAGGCAGCAATGTTCCGACATCTTGTGGAAAGCCTTCCCAGAAGAGTGGAGGCTGTTATAGCAGCAAAGGGGGGGACAAACTACACATTAATGCCCATGATTTTGGAATGAGATGTTCGATGAGCAAGTGTCCACATACTTTTGGCCATGTACTGTATATGGTATATACCCAGCTTAAGGTCACTGGACAATGTTGCTCCATATTATGGAAAATGTGCATGGTGCATGTGAGCTGATTTGTAAATGGATACATTATCAATATTCAGTGATATTTAAGTAGGTTGCCGCAAATTTATTAGAAACACTTTTATCCAGCTTTCAGAAATCTCTAATCATTACATTGTTATCACTCAATTCTGCAGCTCTACAACTCATTCCCTCTGCTGATGAGATGTTTGCCGGGGCCACACCAGACTATCCAGCACATCTGGAATGACGTGAAGGACTTGATAAGAGCAGAGCTTAAAGAGCACAAAGACAACTGGGATCCCGCAGAGCCGAGAGACTACATCGACTGCTACCTGGCGGAGATTCAGACGGTGACTAGCAATAGAAAGCTTCAATTACACTATCTGAATGTAAAATTAAACTTTATATACAGCATAAGTAAAAAGTAAATTCGGAAAGCTTGTGATACATTGCTTAAGATGATATGAAAAAAACAAAACATTTTTGCAATATGTTTCTTGTTTTCACATACATAGTAGATCTATCCACTGCTAAGGTATCAAACTGACATAGCTTTTACATTTGGCATCATTCCCAGTAGGTGGTGGTGATAGTCCAAAGCTCAAATGTGCAATTTTGCACTCTTATCACTATCAGCATACTTAAAGGATAAGGCTGGTGTTTTTTAATGCATTGCTTACCGTCAACAAATCCTATGAAAATAACAAAATCAACAATGCGTTTGCTCTACTCCCGTTACTTTCTGACTTCCCACGTACCGTTTTTAGCCGTCAACCCGGATGTCATTGGCTCCAATTGTAAGCTAAAAACCTTGAAATACAGCTCACAAAGACAGTTTCAATTTTAAAAATCGCTAACTGTTACCACGAAAAGTCAGGCTGTTGTAGTTATTACCAAATCAAATGGGAACAAATTCTTCATTACGCCGGGGATTATTTTCGGTGCTACGGAACTACTTTCCTGAGATCGCAAACGTCTTTACAGCCGGCTTATTAAGTTGTTTGAGGAAAAAGTCGGCTGGCCCGGTGCAGCGCGATGATGAAATATGTTGCCCAGAGCAACGGCATGGCTCTTTGACGTGTTTTTAACCATTTTTTTAATACAATGGAGTTCTATGGCTGCTGGGACATGGCTTCATTGGGCACCGGCTACATGGACGAGACTTGTTGGCAAAACAAAATCATTGCTGATTTTGTTATTTTCATAGGATTTGTTGACGGTAAGCAATGCATTAAAAAACACCAGCCTTATCCTTTAATATTTAACTTTAGTCCACTAAAGCAAAATATTAAAAGGTTTAAAAAGCTTTCCAGTAAGGATTAAAAGGTTTTTAACACTGACTTGAAAGTAAATTCAATCAACAAGGCTATCATGACCTTGGCTTGAAAATAGTTTTGGATTAATGCCAACATGTAAGTGTTCTGACTTTTTTTTTTTTTTTTTTTACAGTTCATTCTAATGTATTTGGATATATTTTCAGAGTAAAGGGGATGCTCAGACTACTTTTGATGAGGTTAACCTGGTGATTTGTGCCTTGAATCTGTTTGTGGCCGGCTCTGAGACCACATCCACCACCCTTCGCTGGGCCTTCCTCTACATGGCAAAGTACCCAGAGATTCAGGGTAGGATCACTGAACAGGCCACATAAGCTCTTTGGTCTGACTCAATGGTGTGCACAGGTGTTGACCAAACAGCAAAATTGGCAGCATTAATTAACTGTGTAGTGTGTAAAATCAACATTAAGCCAGTGTTTATGCAAGTCCAAACCCATCTAACACCCATTTTACATTTTTAGATATTTCTGAAAAGCCATTCCATAGCCATATCTGCTCTATGAGTGGACAAACAACTCTCCAATCAACACTTGTCAACACTAAATAAAATTGCCATTGAAAAAAATCAACACTTTTTAAGACTGGAAAATGTGCTGGCCAGATGTCCTGAAACACTCCAGCCTTGTATAGTAATTGTCATTTTCTGTTCCCATTTTCTCCTGCCTGCTCCAGAGAGTTTGTGCAAGCCACTCACAAGTATTTCAAGGAAAATCTCTTCTCTCCAGTTTTTTTGTTTTGTTTAAAGTTTAATTATGTTTGGACTACTGAACTATTTAGTACTGGGAATAGGTTGAAAAGCAAACTTAGATCATGTAATTCTTTTTACTCCATGCTGACTTATATGGTACATCAGTGGTAGCATGGCCATATGCCGCAAGAACTCACTCTGTGCAACAAAAATATAACTGTTAAAAAAAAAGAAGGATTTTCTAAACTGGTTGATTGCTGCAGATCAACGGGGAGACAAATCTACTTGGCTACTTGGTACTAGCAGAAATCCAACATGGCACTGTCCATGCAGTCCTAGAAAGTTGCTCTATAAATTGTTATGATGTAGCCAGAAAGCCTCTTGGTGAAATAAGCCCTTCTTATCTGTTCCTCTCCTGCTCCATAGAAAAGGTCCAGGCTGAGATAGACAGAGTGATTGGACAATCCAGACAGCCATCCATGGCGGACCGTACCAACCTGCCCTATACTGACGCTGTCATCCATGAGGTCCAGAGGATGGGCAACATAGTTCCTCTCAGCCTGCCTCATGCCACCAGCAGGGACATCCAGCTGGGAGGATACACAGTCCCAAAGGTAATTTCTCAATGTGACTTACTTAGCACTGTAAAAGATATAATGATGTTCAATTAAGGAGTTTTCACGTCATGTACCATATTGCTTTTTAATGAGTTTTGATTGCAATCCAATCCTCAGGGTGTTACAATAATTCCAAATTTGACCTCGGGGCTGTTCGACAAG
Source organism: Centroberyx gerrardi (assembly GCF_048128805.1). Lineage (NCBI taxonomy): Eukaryota > Metazoa > Chordata > Actinopteri > Beryciformes > Berycidae > Centroberyx > Centroberyx gerrardi. The sequence goes on from NC_136005.1 coordinate 9,238,450, forward strand.
AGCGAGTGGGAGACGCCCTTCACCTTTAACCCAGGACACTTTCTAAATGAGGAGAACAAGTTTGTGAAGCGAGCTGCATTCCTCCCTTTCTCTGCTGGTAAGGAGCAACACAGTGATTCACTCATTCATTCACCTGCTGAAACACCCTGGACAGGTTGCCAGTCCATCACAGAGTGAACACAGATAGACAGTCACACTCACACCTATGGGCAATTCAGAGTCTCCAATCTGGACTGTTGGAGGAAACCGGAGCACCCAGAGGAAACCCATATGATCAAAGGGAGAACATGCAAACTCCACACAGAAAGGACCGGGGCCAGGAAGTCAGATTTGCAGAGCTTCAAGTTAGGATTAAAGTAATAGTGATGCCACTAATTCACTATCTCCTTTTTTACCACAACCGTTGGCATAACAACCAGCTCCTCTTCCTCTAAAGCCCTTTTTAGAAAAACCGACTATGATCCCTCTCCTCTTAATAATTACAAACCTATTTCTAAGCTTCCTTTCATCTACAGAATACTGGAGAAAATAGTAGCTGAGCAACTTTTTTGATAAATTTCAATCTGGTTTCCATCAAAAACGCAGTACTGAGACTGCCCTGCTTAGACTTACTAATGACATCCTTATGTGTGCTGATAACGGTGATTACTCCAACTTAGTGCTTCTCAACTTAATCGCTGTTTTCAACACCATTGATCATGCCATCTTCATTGATAGGCTTAGCAAATAGGTTGGTATTTCAGCCACTGCTCTGAATGGTTCTCCTCCTACCTGTCTAACAGATATTTCATGGTTTCCAGTAGCACTTCCATGTCCTCATCTGCTCCTCTACTGTGTGGGGTTCCCCAGGGTTCTATCCTTGGACCTATTCTGTTCTCACTATATCTCACTATGCTTCCTTTGGGTCAGATAGTCAAGTTCAATAGTTTTGGTTGTATCTGAAATCAAATATTATGCTGATGATACTAAACTGTACTTATCTGTTAAGACCAATAATTTGGGTAATCTAATCACCCTTCATGACTGTTTGGGTGCTATTAAGGACTGGATGTCAGACAAACCTGAGGTCCTTGTTATCAGCCCTGATCGTTTGGCTAGCGAACATCATCAACATCATATTAGCCTTCTAGCTCCTACCATGAAGGCCTCCGCTAAATATCTGGGCGTTGTGTTTGACCAGCACAAATTAATTTGAGCAACATATCAACAAGCTGGTTCAATCCCGTTTTCTCCAACTAAGATATATTGTAAAAATTAGATCAGTGCTATCTGTCAAAGATCTGGAACGCCTAATTAATGTTTTCATTTTCTCACATTTAGATTACTGCAATGCCCTATTCTCTTGCCTTAGCCAGGCAGCCTTGGCTCGGCTACAACTGGTCCAGAATGCGGCAGCCAGGTTATTAAATAGGACTAACCATATGGCTCATATAACTCCAATTCTCGCCTCACTGCAGTGGCTGCCCGTCAAGTAAATTTAATTCTAGGATTTTTTTTAGGGTGCCCCTGTGGCTCAACTGGTAGAGTGCATATCAGTAAGTGACAGTTCTAATCGCACCAGCACATGTTTAAATCTGGCCTGTGCCCTTTGCTGCATGTCATCTGTCTTTCTTGTCAATCTGTACTGCTTCACTGTCAAAACACCAAAAAACAATTATTATAATCACTTACAAGACCTTGAATGGCCTGCCCCCTTATATTTGTGAACTGCTGACTCTGTATAGGCCTGCAAGGTCATTTAGGTCTTCTAATCAAAGCCTACTAGTCATCCCCCAGGGAGCTGTTTTGTTACCATGTGTCCTTTTGTCTTTCATGTCGTCTTTCTTTTTATTCTCTCTTTGTGAAGTGCTTTGTAAAAAAAAAATCGCTATATAATTAACTTTTACTTACTTTGGAGATCATGGTTGTCATTGATCCATGTGATTGCTTAGTAGAAATCACCCATTGTCAAATAAACATTCAGTTTTTGTCTTCCATAATTTGAGGATGTTTTTCTGTCCCAGGTAAACGAGTGTGTCTCGGGGAGAACCTGGCCAGGATGGAGCTTTTCCTCTTCTTCACCTCCTTCATGCAGCGGTTCACCTTCTCCATGCCTGCTGGTGTGAAGCCTTCACTTGACTACCGCTTTGGGATCACTCTGGCACCGGCTCACTATGAAATCTGTGCTATCCTGCGTCAGGAGTAACTCTCTCCAATGGAAAAGCCCTTCAAAAACCAACAACTATCTTTTTTTTTTGTAGTCAGCAATCTGCCGATATTGCCCTTTCATTAAATGTCAGATGTCAGCCAGTCATGTGATCAACTGCCAATCAATTTTCTTTGAACATTTGATTTATTCATTTAGTTGCTCAATAATGACTTTTGTATAGTATTTCTTCATTTAAATGTAGTAGGCTAAGGTATCCCAGAGATTCCCTACCATTTAATTGGTGTTGTGGGTCACCCTGCCCCTTCTGCCAGCACAGAAATATCAACAAAGGACTTGAAGGATGACACCAATTTCTGTAGTCAAGTGCAAGGAGTGAAAGACTTATTTTAAGACAATGTGATTCTTATGTGGGCTTTCTTATTGGCAAGTCTTACATACCTCAATTTTTAATAAAATCTCAAGTTTTGCATCTGTTTTTGCTTGTTACAGTTTTTCACAATTGTTTACACACTAAAACTGGAACTTCGGACACAATCACTAAAACCTGAAACTCATGTATCAAATCCCTAAACCAAGTCTGCAAACCTACAAGCACATTTTCAGCTTTTCACTCAGTTTGCAATTCTCTATCACACTTTTTGCAAAACACTACACACAGTAATGTGTAGTTTTCTCTCATTCTCTACATTAGGCACAACATTGAAAAACTAAAATCACATGTGTTCATTTGGAAGCACTGCCATCCCAAATGCCTAAATTCATTTACCAATTGGCAACATCCACTCATCACACATATAAACACTAATATCTGAATTGTTCACTCAGAAATCAGAACTTTAGCTCTATAAAAAAGGCCACAGGTGAGCTCTCTTGTTTTTGAGAACAATGTTACAGTGAGAGCTAGAGGAAGAGGAGTGACAGTAAGAGGAGGAAGAGGAGGACGAGGACAAAGAAGAGCAAGGAGAACAGTTATCTCAGATGAGATCCGGGTCACTTTGGTTCACCATGTGGTCCACATGGGTTGAGCATGAGGGAGGCTGGGCAGAGAGACCAGTCCAACCTGAGCTTCACTGCTGCTTCCATCATCCAGATATTTAGAAATGAGAACAGGCAAGTAGCCTAATCTCTACACCATGTTACTGTTCTTTATACTGTAGTATACTGTAGTAGTAGCAGTAGTAGTAGTAGTAGTCCTACACATCAGTAGGCCTGTGCTACTCAGTGATGGTTGGCCAATGTTACAGTAATGTGTCATTTCATATTGAAAAATAGAATTATTCTTGTACCCTAACCAATCACATCATGTTTTTAGACCTTCTGCAGAACTGATCAGACGACAAGCCTTGGCTTGTGATGTAGACGAGGTGCTGTCCGACCCAAACAGGAGGCAGGATGCAGCCTCATTTGTTTTTCAGTCTTTTTTCAAATTTTTTTTTTTTTTTTACAGAAAAGCTTTTTTTTGGTTTTTATCCTACTGCACTTCACATATCCAACACATTCAAGTGTTGAAATAAAGTATTTGTGATTGAAATAAAGTATTTGTGTGTTACTACAGTATATTACTGTATACTGTAACAGTCTTTTACAACAGGCTACTGTGCATGAGTGTACCTCTGAACTTGCAAAAGGCATAAGCCTACTGATGAGATATTCATAGTAGTGTTTTCTGTTGAGCACATCAGTGTGTAGTCGGTTGTTAGAAAGATGTATTCATTTGATGGTTGTGTGTGTCATTTTATTGCACAATAACATTTTGAAAAGAGATAAAATGGTTTTGAATGAAGTGTTTCATTTAGCCAGTGATTTGTGGAGTTTTGCATTTTGTGCTACTGGTTTTGTGTTTAGAGTTTTGAGAAAATGAGCCCTAGTTTCAGAAAATGTGTGTAAGCAATTGTGAAAAACTGTAAGTTAGCTATCATAGTTGCATTATAACAGGGCAACTGATTAACAATGTTTGATTTGCACAAACAAAGAGGTCAAAGTCAAGGAAAAGTAGCATTTGATTGGCAGATACCCATAGGCCTTTGTGGTGTGCCAAAGAGCAACAACATCAGATTTACCTTTGTCACACAGCAGGAAGGAAAAACAGTTTTCATCCAAAAGGGCCGAAGCCCTTGTTTACAAAATGGATTCACAACAAAAAACAGAACAAAAAATTCGCTCAGCTCTAGGGGCTGAGCGAATCAATGCGCTACACGCAGTTTTATGATTATATAGTTTCATATAAAGTTTTCTGTGTGTGGAATATAGAACCTCCTTGGTGGGAAACCCTAGAGGGGTAGAGCGAGGGGAGATTGTCCACTAGTTAATCGATCGCGGATGGCGTCGTTCTCTCGGACGGATAAAAAATAAAAATAAAAAAATGCTAAAATGGGTCGCCAAATATACTTCGGCGGCTGTTAATATACCTGGGCAGCCCACCCAAGTAAAGTCTATGTGTGGGAAACACTGCATACCCAAGTGCGTAACTTTGGTTTGAGAAGTGGGGGGGACACAATAAAACGGGGAGTCTGGGGGTACTATCCCAGAAAAAAATTTGCTATTTGAATCCCATTTCCTGCATTTCTACATACATTTAGGGACTACGGTAACCAAATCCGGGAAATAATTAAGTTGGTCATCATGCTAAATTCTGCCAGAATAGTATATGCATAAGAAAACTTTCTGTATTGTTTAACCCACAACTTTACTGAACTTCACATGTTGAGTTATTCAATTATGGATATATATATATTTTTGAAGAATAGGACTAACAGATATATGGTAGCCTACATTATTGTGGCACTATCGATAGATGTGTCATTTGCAACTTCAATCACAACAAACATATACAAAATGTATCAAAGAATATGAAACTTTTTTTTTAGAAGTTTTTTAGAAGTCACGCACTGTCAATACTATACTATACTGCTCAGAAAGTCGCTAGAAGTCACCAGATGATGTCATACGATAATTTGCATATCAATATATAATGCTGCACTTGTTATGCACGCCGCGGCGTAGCCCGTTTTAATATAAGTGCTGACTCCGCCCACCCGGGCCAGTTTCGGCGTACGCCAGTAGAAATTACAAGTGGACCCTATTTTACAGTCCCTGCTCTCAGCGGAGGGAGGGGGGCTACACTGTGACCATCAGACCTCTCTTGATTAGACAAGCAAGTAGAGCAAACCGGCATCAGCCGTACCAATTTATTGCCAAATGCTTTGGGATTCAACACTTTAACATTGCTTCCCATGGTCAGAAAATGTCGCCAGATTTGTCGCTAGTCGCTTTTGAGAAATAAAGTCACCAGGGGGCTCTGAAAAGTCGCTAAGTCTAGCGTCAAGGTCGCCAAATTGTCAACACTGACGCCAAAATGTACTATAGAACCGTGTAGGCAGGCTGTCCGTGTCCGCTACTCGTCCGTGGCATTTTTTTTGAGTATATCAGGACCTTACAATCAGCAGCTCAATTCACTTTCTCAGCCAGAATCTGACAGCTGGCCAAACAGTAGCGTATTAAGCACGATTTTTGCGGTTAAAAAAGTGGGGGGGACACAAACGGGATTTTGAAAAGAGGGGGGGACATGTCCCCCCCATCCCCAGTGGAAATTACGTCCCAGTGCATACCACAGGTAATAACGCTACCTACCGTTATGGTTTGCAGGACAGCAGAAGATGTGGATGTCTGTAAATTGACGGCAAAGAGTGTGGCTGTGTGAGATCCAATATGGCATTATCAGTGTATGGGAGTCAATGTGGCATTTAGCCCATAGGCAAGAGGCCATCTCTTAGTCAAAGATGCCCTCTAGAGGCCATCTCACTAAGCGTTACCTGACTGACTGACTGACTGACCTGAATTTTCCTCGTGATGCCCTCGGCTGCGGCGTAAGAAAAATCAGTCTCATATCAGTCTCATAAAGTTAACTTGGAATATCAACTAATAATTGAATAATTATTATTGAAATTTCAATATTAATAGTTCATCTACAATGCACACAGAGGCTAATCTTGTGTATCGACAGTTCTCCACACAGTATTTTGTGACTGTTGTGGTTAATAATACTGTATCCATAGGAAAGCATTGATGAATGAATATACTGTTTATTACATTGCTCTGTCTCCCAGTCAATGTGACAGTTGACACAATGTGAGGTTGTTTGCACTTTCAAGAAGGTTAAAAACTTGCCCTTGCTAATGTAAATTTTTCTGACTTGGCACTTGGAAGTGTGGAGAACAGACAACCATCCTTTAACCTTTGGGAAATATCTGTATTTATGTGTTGTGTGCACGCATCTTTGTCTTCCTATTTTCATTTGAACCTGTTGTTTAAGATATATCTATGTCATCTTTAAGATAAGCACACTTTTGTTTTCAAAAAGTTTTCAATAGCGCCTTAAAACTTATTGATGAATGCTTACATTAGTCATGTACACTGAATATACCAAATATTAGGGACATCTTCCTGATATTTAGTTGCAGCCCCTTTTGCACAATTCACATCTCAGTTGTCTCAGAGCTTAAAAATCCTTCTCTAACTCGTCTACCTCTCTTTATCTATATCTCCTCCTTTGTGATTGGTATAGATTTAATAAGAGAAATCAATAAGGGGCAATGGCTTTCACCTGGATTCACCTCATCAGTATAGAGCATGAAAAGAGCCCTAACATCACTAATATTGTCCCTAATATTTTGTTTGGTGTATAGCAACAACAGATATGGATAGATTTAATAACCTAGTAATAGATTGAAAATTTGTCCAATGAATTTGATTCCCATTAGGATTAGGCTTAGGTTTTCAGGTTCTTTTTCTACTGTTGACAAGTTTGTTCAGCCCCTGAATATTTCCCCTCAGGTGTAGTTTTCACTAACGGCCATATGTGGAAGCAGCAGAGGCGTTTTGCACTTTCTACCCTCAAATACTTCGGAGTTGGCAAGAAGTCCCTGGAACCTGCCATCTTGGATGAATTCACATATTGTGCTAAAGACATTGCTGACCATAAAGGTAAATAGCGAATGCATAGTGAGACATTTGGAATGAATAGATACATCATTTACATATAATTGTCTGTTTAACTGTGCAGGTAAGCCCTTTAATCCACACTTAATCATCAACAATGCTGTCTCCAACATGATCTGCTCCCTGGTTTTTGGTCATCGCTTTGAGTACGCGGATGAGAGGTTCAGGAAACTGATAAGGAAGTTTGACACTGCTCTCCAGATTGAAGGCTCCATTTGGGCACAGGTAAGTAATATATACACTATGGCAAAAAGTATACAGACAGCGCTAATTAGTGGATTCTGGTATATAAAATCCCATGCAATCTCCTTACACAAATATTGGCAGTAGAATGGGCCGTACTGAAGAGCTCAGTGACCTTCAACGTCATAGGAAGGCAGCAATGTTCCGACATCTTGTGGAAAGCCTTCCCAGAAGAGTGGAGGCTGTTATAGCAGCAAAGGGGGGGACAAACTACACATTAATGCCCATGATTTTGGAATGAGATGTTTGATGAGCAAGTGTCCACATACTTTTGGCCATGTACTGTATATGGTATATACCCAGCTTAAGGTCACTGGACAATGTTGCTCCATATTATGGAAAATGTGCATGGTGCATGTGAGCTGATTTGTAAATGGATACATTATCAATATTCAGTGATATTTAAGTAGGTTGCCGCAAATTTATTTGAAACACTTTTATCCAGCTTTCAGAAATCTTTAATCATTACATTGTTGTCACTTAATTCTGCAGCTCTACAACTCATTCCCTCTGCTGATGAGATGTTTGCCGGGGCCACACCAGACTGTCCAGCACATCTGGAATGACGTGAAGGACTTGATAAGAGCAGAGCTTAAAGAGCACAAAGACAACTGGGATCCCGCAGAGCCGAGAGACTACATCGACTGCTACCTGACGGAGATTCAGACGGTGACTAGCAATAGAAAGCTTCAATTACACTATCTGAATGTAAAATTAAACTTTATATACAGCATAAGTAAAAAGTAAATTCGGAAAGCTTGTGATACATTGCTTAAGATGATATGAAAAAAACAAAACATTTTTGCAATATGTTTCTTGTTTTCACATACATAGTAGACCTATCCACTGCTAAGGTATCAAACTGACATAGCTTTTACATTTGGCATCATTCCCAGTAGGTGGTGGTGATAGTCCAAAGCTCAAATGTGCAATTTTGCACTCTTATCACTATCAGCATACTTAAAGGATAAGGCTGGTGCTTTTTAATGCATTGCTTACCGTCAACAAATCCTATGAAAATAACAAAATCAACAATGCGTTTGCTCTACTCCCGTTACTTTCTGACTTCCCACGTACCGTTTTTAGCCGTCAACCCGGATGTCATTGGCTCCAATTGTAAGCTAAAAACCTTGAAATACAGCTCACAAAGACATAGTTTCAATTTTAAAAATCGCTAACTGTTACCACGAAAAGTCAGGCTGTTGTAGTTATTACCAAATCAAATTCAAATGGGAACAAATTCTTCATTACGCTGGGGACTATTTTCGGAGCTACAAAACTACTTTCCTGAGATCGCAAACGTCTTTACAGCCGGCTTATTAAGTTGTTTGAGGAAAAAGTCGGCTGGCCCGGTGCAGCGCGATGATGAAATATGTTGCCCAGAGCAACGGCATGGCTCTTTGACGCGTTTTTAATCGTTTTTTTAATACAATGGAGTTCTATGGCTGCTGGGACATGGCTGCATTGGGCACCGGCTACATGGACGAGACTTGTTGGCAAAACAAAATCATTGCCGATTTTGTTATTTTCATAGGATTTGTTGACGGTAAGCAATGCATTAAAAAACACCAGCCTTATCCTTTAATATTTAACTTTAGTCCACTAAAGCAAAATATTAAAAGGTTTAAAAAGCTTTCCAGTAAGGATTAAAAGGTTTTTAACACTGACTTGAAAGTAAATTCAATCAACAAGGCTATCATGACCTTGGCTTGTAGTTAGTAGTTATGGGTTAATGCCAACATGTAAGTGTTCTGACTTTTTTTTTTTTTTTTTTTTTAACAGTTCATTCTAATGTATTTGGATATATTTTCAGAGTAAAGGGGATGCTCAGACTACTTTTGATGAGGTTAACCTGGTGATTTGTGCCTTGGATCTGTTTGTGGCCGGCTCTGAGACCACATCCACCACCCTTCGCTGGGCCTTCCTCTACATGGCAAAGTACCCAGAGATTCAGGGTAGGATCACTGAACAGGCCAAAGAAGCTCTTTGGTCTGACTCAATGGTGTGCACAGGTGTTGACCAAACAGCAAAATTGGCAGCATTAATTTAACTGTGTAGTGTGTAAAATCAACATTAAGCCAGCGTCCAGCGGCCAAAGTCCAAACCCATCTAACACCCATTTTACATTTTTAGATATTTCTGAAAAGCCGTTCCATAGCCATATCTGCTCTATGAGTGGACGAACAACTATCCAATCAACACTTGTCAACACTAAATAAAATTGCCATTGAAAAATCAACACTTTTTTTTGGAAAATGTGCTGGCCAGATGTCCTGAAACACTCCAGCCTTGTTTAGTAATTGTCATTTTCTGTTCCCATTTTCTCCTGCCTGCTCCAGAGAGTTTGTGCAAGCCACTCACAAGTATTACAAGAAACATCTCTTCTCTCCAGTTTTTTTGTTTTGTTTAAAGTTTAATTATGTTTGGACTACTGAACTGTTTAGTACTGGGAATTAGGGCTGCACGATATATCGTTATATGCGCAATAGTCACATCGCAGGACGTGCGATGTCAAGTAAGGCAAATTAACTCAAACACGTCATGCTACAACTTTTTTGCTGCTTGATACAAAAAGGAAAACTCGCATGGTTCTCATTTTCCATGACTAATCTATAAGAGAAGTCTGTCTGATATAACATAATTTTCTCCGATTTAAGGGTTTGTTATAAGAGTAGCGTATGTTACCTTTCCAGCTTTCGCGGCTCCGAACCGTAGTTGGGAAGCCTCTGGTGTTGTGCTAGCCTATTTTAGCTTAGCCTGGCTCGTAGCTGGTAACAAGCTTTTTACTAAGAGTCTGGACCAACTCTGCAGTGGAGAACTGGCACTTTATTTCGGTACAGCAGCGAACATAATGCACGGCCTCTCGGTGACGTTCTAAGCTCTTTTCCCGCTAACTATGGTAACTTTACTCACTTAGCATCCTGCAACTCGCTCTGGCTGCGGCTAAAAACACACTCACTTCCTACTACGTCACCCGCGCAGGTTACCCACAAGGCCACCTTCTTAAAGGGGCAAGGCTTGATAGAGCTATTCAAGTCATTTGGTGAAAATTCCTGTATTTTTTCATATCGCAATATATATCGCAGAAGAAAAAAATATTGCAATGTCAGTTTTTTCCAATATCGTGCAGCCCTACTGGGAATAGGTTGAAAAGCAAACTTAGATCATGTAATTCTTTTTACTCCATGCTGACTTATATGGTACATCAGTGGTAGCATGGCCATATGCCGCAAGAACTCACTCAAAAATATAACTGTTAAAAAACAAGAAGGATTTTCTAAACTGGTTGATTGCTGCAGATCAACAGGGAGACAAATCTACTTGGCTACTTGGTACTAGCAGGAATCCAACATGGCACTGTCCATGCAGTCCTAGAAAGTTGCTCTATAAATTGTTATGATGTAGCCAGAAAGCCTCTTGGTGAAATAAGCCCTTCTTATCTGTTCCTCTCCTGCTCCATAGAAAAGGTCCAGGCTGAGATAGACAGAGTGATTGGACAATCCAGACAGCCATCCATGGCAGACCGTACCAACCTGCCCTATACTGATGCTGTCATCCATGAGGTCCAGAGGATGGGCAACATAGTTCCTCTCAGCCTGCCCTCTCATGTCACCAGCAGGGACATCCAGCTGGGAGGATACACAGTCCCAAAGGTAATTTCTCAATGCGACTTACTTAGCACTGTAAAAGATATAATGATGTTCAATTAAGGAGTTTTCACGTCATGTACCATATTGCTTTTTAATGAGTTTTGATTGCAATCCAATCCTCAGGGTGTTACAATAATTCCAAATTTGACCTCGGGGCTGTTCGACAAGAGCGACTGGGAGACGCCCTTCACCTTTAACCCAGGACACTTTCTAAATGAGGAGAACAAGTTTGTGAAGCGAGCTGCATTCCTCCCTTTCTCTGCTGGTAAGGAGCAACACAATGATTCACTCATTCATTCGCCTGCTGAAACACCCTGGACAGGTTGCCAGTCCATCACAGAGTGAACACAGATAGACAGTCACACTCACACTCACACCTATGGGCAATTCAGAGTCTCCAATCTGGACTGCTGGAGGAAACCGGAGCACCCAGAGGAAACCCACATGATCAAAGGGAGAACATGCAAACTCCACACAGAAAGGACCGGGGCCAGGAAGTCAGATTTGCAGAGCTTCAAGTTAGGATTAAAGTAATAGTGATGCCACTAATTCACTATCTCCTTTTTTACCACAACGGTTGGCATAACAACCAGCTCCTCTTCCTATAAAGCCCTTTTTAGAAAATCCGACTATGATCCCTCTCCTCTTAATAATTACAAACCTATTTCTAAGCTTCCTTTCATCTACAGAATACTGGAGAAAATAGTAGCAACGTTTTTGATAAATTTCAATCTGGTTTCCATCAAAAACGCAGTACTGAGACTGCCCTGCTTAGACTTACTAATGACATCCTTATGTGTGCTGATAACGGTGATTACTCCAACTTAGTGCTTCTCAACTTAATCGCTGTTTTCAACACCATTGATCATGCCATCTTCATTGATAGGCTTAGCAAATAGGTTGGTATTTCAGCCACTGCTCTGAATGGTTCTCCTCCTACCTGTCTAACAGATATTTCATGGTTTCCAGTAGCACTTCCATGTCCTCATCTGCTCCTCTACTTTGCGGGGTTCCCCAGGGTTCTATCCTTGGACCTATTCTGTTCTCAATATATCTCACTATGCTTCCTTTGGGTCAGATAGTCAAGTTCAATAGTTTTGGTTGTATCTCAAATCAAATATTATGCTGATACTCAACTGTACTTATCTGTTAAGACCAATAATTTGGGTAATCTAATCACCCTTCATGACTGTTTGGGTGCTATTAAGGACTGGATGTCAGACAAACCTGAGGTCCTTGTTATCAGCCCTGATCGTTTGGCTAGCGAACATCATCAACATCATATTAGCCTTCTAGCTCCTACCATTAAGGCCTCCGCTAAATATCTGGGCGTTATGTTTGACCAGCACCAATGAATTTTGAGCAACATATCAACAAGCTAGTTCAATCCTGTTTTCTCCAACTAAGACATATTGTAAAAATTAGATCAGTGCTATCTGTCAAAGATCTGGAACGCCTAATTCATGTTTTCATTTTCTCACATTTAGATTACTGCAATGCCCTATTCTCTTGCCTTAGCCAGGCAGCCTTGGCTCGGCTACAACTGGTCCAGAATGCGGCAGCCAGGTTATTAAATAGGACTAACCATATGGCCCATATAACTCCAATTCTCGCCTCACTGCAGTGGCTGCCCGTCAAGTAAATTTAATTCTAGGATTTTTTTTTAGGGTGCCCCTGTGGCTCAACTGGTAGAGTGCATATCAGTAAGTGACAGTTCTAATCGCACCAGCACATGTTTAAATCTGGCCTGTGCCCTTTGCTGCATGTCATCTGTCTTTCTTGTCAATCTGTACTGCTTCACTGTCAAAAGGCAAAAAGCCACACCAAAAAACAATTATTTTAATCACTTACAAGGCCTTGATTATATTATATTTGTGAACTGCTGACTCTGTATAGGCCTGCAAGGTCATTTAGGTCCTCCAATCAAAGCCTACTAGTCATCCCCAGCCCCAGCCTCAAAACTAAGGGAGACTGTGCCTTTGCAGTTTTGGCCCCAGCTCTCTGGGAATCGTCTCCCCCAACCGAAGTCTGCTGATTCTTTTACGCAACTCTTAAAAAACCCACTTTTATACGCTGGACTTTTATAGACTTTTAATGGAAAGTGGTATGGGTTTCTTTTTTTATTTGGTTATGATTTGTGCGTATGTATGATCTTGTGTATGTATTTTAATAGGTTTGGGCTCGGGTTTGTAAATGTTTGATGTTGCATGTGTACTTTATATATGTGTATGATTGTGTTATTTTAAGATACCTTTTAAGGGTTTGCCTATATTTAAAGCTGTTTTGTTACCATGTGTCCTTTTGTCTTTCATGTCGTCTTTCTTTTTATTCTCTCTTTGTGAAGTGCTTTGTAAAAAAAAAATCGCTATATAATTAACTTTTACTTACTTTGGAGATCATGGTTGTCATTGATCCATGTGATTGCTTAGTAGAAATCACCCATTGTCAAATAAACATTCAGTTTTTGTCTTCCATAATTTGAGGATGTTTTTCTGTCCCAGGTAAACGAGTGTGTCTCGGGGAGAACCTGGCCAGGATGGAGCTTTTCCTCTTCTTCACCTCCTTCATGCAGCGGTTCACCTTCTCCATGCCTGCTGGTGTGAAGCCTTCACTTGACTACCGCTTTGGGCTCACTCTGGCACCGGCTCACTATGAAATCTGTGCTATCCTGCGTCAAGAGTAATTCTGTCCAATGGAAAACCCCTTCAGAAACCAACAACCATCTTTTTTTTTGTAGTCAGCAATCTGCCGATATTGCCCTTTCATTAAAAGGTCAGATGTCAGGCAGTCATGGGATCAACTGCCAATATGATGGAGGTTCCTCTACGACCACAGATACATAGAAACACGCTATTAAATCTGCAATGAACTTTTCTATGAACATTTCATTTATTCATTTAGTTGCTCAATAATGACTTTTGTATATTATTTCTTCATTTAAATGTAGTAGGTGAAGGTATCCCAGAGATTCCCTACCATTTAATTGGTGTGGTGGGTCACCCTGCCCTAAAGAGCTGCTAACCCTAAAAATACCTACATCCACTTCTAATTCATCTGCATCTAAATTTGATGCCAGTACAGAAATATCTACAAAGGACCAATTTCTGTAATCAAGTGCAGGGAGTGAAAGACTTATTTTAAGACAATTTTATTTTTATGTGGGCTTTCTTATTGGCAAGTCCTACATACCTCCATTTTCAATAAAATGTCAAGTTTTGTATCTGTTTTTGCTTGTTAAAGGAAATTTGGTTTGTGAAGCCCCCTCGTAGTTATTCCTTTCATACAGGGAGAAAATTTCACCTGAAAACCCCAATGATAGAGCCTTAATATAAATGTTACTGGGGACCCAATAGGATGATGAGTACGCTGAAAGTTCGGAGAAATTCAAAGACAACGAAGGAATAACAGGCCAACGAGTTAGAAACATTGAGATTTTACTGAAATACAAGCTACTTAGAGGATCATTTGTATGCTACATTTTTAGAAGGTCTTGAATGACATTCTAAGAGGTATGTAACATTTGCTGATCAAAAATGGCCACATTAAAATACCAGTGTGTTAGTTTGGCATGACGCTCTCTCCATACAAGAGAGGACAGCATATACCAGAGCTAGTGTTAAAGTAGCTTTACATCTCTGGTGAGATGCTTTTGATTCTACTGCTAACAGCAGTAGTCTGACGTCTGATGGCCTAGCTGTGGTAGGGACAACACAACATTTGGAAATTTGACAGTCAAACATTCATCTAATCATGACTCTTGACTCCATCATGTGTGTTTGCCATTTTATGGTGAGTGTTGAATACCAGCAGATATTACACTTACACAGTGGTCCCGAGCGTGGAGGAAGTCAAAGAGCTCCTCAGTACAGTCCTCCTCAGTCGCAGACCGAGAGCCAACTCTGGTCTCACATTGCTCCAGTCGCTCCCGAGTGTGGCCGCAATGCTCTGCCTCTTCACATTTCTGTCACATTGTCTCAAAGGGATCCTAGAATAGAATATTCAACATTTAGTATATGACATTTGATTGATGCACTTCACCAACGCTTCCTATGGATCCAGGAACACATATTTTCAGTATGAGGGGGTTATAGTGGAGGCTATCTTGCTTTTTCTATAAAGGACAACATTATAACCACCCAACATGTGACTTGAACCCACTACCCAGAGATTGGCCATACCTCTGCTGGAGAGCAGCGAAGGCATTGGTAAAAGGAAAAGGGCTGTTGGCATAAGGTAGGGTGACATTCAATTACAAGTGGTCCAACAGTAGGCCTACATGATATTTAAACTGTTCAGACTCCTCTTGAAGAAGATTGGAAAGAACCACCTTGAGCATTGCAGGTCTTCATGTACAAAGTTGGGGGTCTTCATGTTCAAAGTTGTTCACTGGACCACTATCAAGTCAGCAAAAATAAAATCATGGAACTTCTGGTAACAACCTTCAAAATAAAACCCATATTAATGAACATTTGTTGCAACGTTGTTTGAGTAATACATGTGCAAGGTATAGACTACATTTAAGGATGAGAATGGTAAATAAAAATGCAATTGATTTTTTCCAAAAAAATTGTTTTCACAGCATAGGCATATAGGTCTATACAAGATGCAGTAAGCTATATATGGCTGCCAGAACATCAGACACTTACTCAAACTCAAACGTTAGCTTATACCACACCACTTGGAGGGATATCATGAAGAAACACATTTTAACCTGTCATTTGGTATGTGTTTAAATCATCAAATTTTAGCCTAAATTTTGTTACCTTGAATTTACCTGTTAGTATTTACAAATGAACAAATGAAATGAACCACTTTTTCTCAAAGCAGAAATCACCAGAATATTAAACCTCAAACCTCAAACCTGAGATGTTGTCAAGATATAAAACCTGGAGCTGCTCCATTGCTGATTAGGAGGCTGATGCTGTAGATCCACGGTGCTCATTTGAGTGTTTACAGCCTGGACAAATGAGCTGTGCTCAATTACAGCTCTATTATTTCTAAACCAGAAAAATCTACCCAAACTGTTTGTCTGTTAGCAGGATTACGACTGGCCCGATTTTCATGAAACTTCATGGAAGGGTGTAGCATGGGCCAAGGAAGAACCCATTAAATTTTGGAGCGGATCCGGATCCGACTCACGAACAAGCAATAATAGCACGAACCTTGGCGGAGGTCTGCGCTCTGAGAGTGCCCTTCTAGTTCTCTATAGCACAGCTCCTAATTTACATCCTGATGACATCACTAGTTTATATTACTAGCCAATCATTTCAGTTTTCTGGTTTCTGGCTTTGGGACACAGATGCTCATATTAACAAATATTGATTGGTCTGTCTCATACCATAAAATACAAATTAATTAATGAGTGGTATTTCGCTTTATGATATAACAGAAATACAGGATTAGAAGGATTAGTAATTAATATGGCCAGTGTTAAGTAATGTAAGAGATCATCAGACTGCAAAAAACAATACACACTCCTGTGCAACAGGTGGCAATATACCTTAGTTTGTGATATGTCAACAATGAGAACCTACATTTTGGAAACAGAGTCCATTACTTCAATTATTTCCTTTGCTGTTGGCTGATAAACAAACATTATTTAACTGCTGACATTCTGTCTGCACAGTTAACACCAGGCAACACACCATATAGACTAACCTACTATTAAGTTAGACTCCATCATAGTTGCATTATAACAGGGCAACTGATTAACAATGTTTGATGTTCGATTTTCACAAACAAAGAGGTCAAAGTCAAGGAAAAGAAGCATTTGATTGGCAGATACCCATAGGCCTTTGTCGTGTGGCAAAGAGCAACAACACCAAACTTCTCTCACACAGCAGGAAGTTAAAACTGTTTTCATCGAAAAGGGCCGAAGCCCTTGTTTGCAAAATGGATTCAGTCTCTTCTGTATTTGGATCCTCTGTTCGTTGGGTGGATGCTCAGAGTCTGCTCCTCTTCACTGTGGTCTTCTTCCTCATAGCAGATTATATCAAGAACCGCCGGCCAAGCAGCTTCCCTCCTGGACCCTGGGCATTACCTTTTGTGGGGAACATATTTACTGTGGACTTTAACAGGGCCCACGAGGATCTGACTCAGGTATTAACAGAGGTTATGTCAAATGTTAAAATTGTGTCAACACTGCTAATTGATAGGGTACATCTTTTTGTCATTTAACTATCTGATTCTTATTACACGTGTTAACCAAGATCTTCAGCAGCATGTTTTTTTTTCCGTCTCTTGATACTGTTTTTCCTGGCTGTACCACATCTCGGCCTGTAACTACCTTTACCATCAAACTTGTTTACTCTCCAGTCACATACACACATCTTTGGGGGGGCTATGCTATTCCTCCTCTCTCAAACCTCCTTACAGTTAGCAGAGAGATATGGAGACGTGTACAGCCTGAGAATGGGTCAGATGTGGATGGTGGTGTTGAATGGGTTCCCGATCCTGAAAGAGGCTCTGGTGGCCCAGGGAGACTGCCTGGCAGACCGCCCAATACTTCCTCTCCAGGAGGAGATATCACTCAGTCGAGGTGAGAGGACTTATCACGCACATAGAGGCTAATCCATAGTCAGAACACTGGCAGCAGCATTCTGAATGAGCTGTATCCACCCCAGAGGTTTTTTTGGGGGGGAGACCGGACAAATGACCATTGCAGTAGTCTAACTTACTGGTACTGAAAGCTTGTATCAGCTTTTCTAAGTCAGGTTTTGACATAAGACCCCTTATTTTCGCTATATTTTTAAGATGATAAAAAGCTGATCTTGTAATGTTATTGATATGGTTGTTAAAATTGACATCGGAATCCACAATAACACCAAGATTCCGCTTGGTCTTTACTCTTGAAAGTCAAGGAATCAAGGTGAGCCCTAATTTAACTTTAACTAATTTAACTGTTCCTTAGTACCAAAGATAATTAGCCTACCTCAGTTTTGTCCTTATTTAGTTGAAAAAAGTTTTGGCACATCCAGTCATTAATTTCCTCATTGCCCTAAATCAGTGAATATACAGGACC
The DNA here is from genome assembly GCF_048128805.1 of Centroberyx gerrardi. Taxonomy (NCBI): domain Eukaryota; kingdom Metazoa; phylum Chordata; class Actinopteri; order Beryciformes; family Berycidae; genus Centroberyx; species Centroberyx gerrardi. The sequence continues at coordinate 9,256,511 of NC_136005.1, forward strand.
AAAGTCACTAGGAAAAAGAGATATATAGAGCTGAGTATCATCTGCATAATTTTGGTAATGAATGTTGTTTTTCAGTATGACATGACCACAGAATTTGAATGGATAGAATGGCCTTTCCACTGTTTCCACTATGGTATTTTGGCTAGTAGGCTACACCAAAAAATGGCGCCTATGTTTAGTTTCTATGGTGACAACGGAAGTTTGGCCATTAAGGCCGTAAAGTGTGTCACACCGGCTGCCACACAGCCTGAGTGGGTAAGCTTTGTAATGTTATAAGACTAACGTTAAATGAATAAAATGTGATGACTTACCAACAGTGATATAGCTAGGGTTGGGTACCGAAACCCGGTACCACTATGGCATCGGTTTGTACGACCAGTACCTACCGGACCGAATTGCAACGCAGATTTCGGTGCCTCATTTCGGTGCCATGCCTGAGCTGCCGATTGAAATATCCGCCCTCCGGTGCTCCGAAACCTGCCGCTTTCCTCTCCCGTGCGACTTGCCTTCCAACTTTTGGACGAAAGTCAGAACAGCAGCGCCGCTCGTCAATGTCACATTTTGGTCGCTTAGCCAATCAGATAAAAGAAGAAGCGGGTCATAAAAGTTTTCAGTACCGATAACGTCCGGTACATACAAACTGTCAGTTATTTGTTAATATGTAACACGTGAAAAGTAATTAAGGACAAATGCGTTTGGCTCATATAAAACTTTTAATAACTAGAATGTCACAATAAATAGAAAATGTTGATGTTGATTTCAGGAGAGGAGTCATATTCTGCCAGCAAAGCAGACATGGTTATATTTCTGCAAAAGAACTATTTAAGAAGAAGAGTAGAAGAATTTGTAAAAGAGTCGAAGTCTAGAATTTTGCACTTGGTATTTCTTTTGCTGTTATTTATTAGTATTGTAACTGTTATTTACTGTTAAATTATTGTAGTTGACTTGGTTGGTTTAATTTATTATATATTGTTACATTTCTTTGCCATTGCAATAAAAAATGTTCTTTAACCCTTTATACTCTGCAATAGAAATGGTCCGCCAGAGCCTACACTGGTATTTTTGCTTACTGTGATGTCATTTTTTGGAGTATCTTCAAATGTTTCATATCCCTAAAATCTGCACAATCCAAGCTAAAAGGCTATGTAAATCAATAAACCATAATTACTGGAAAAAATATTGAAATTGTGTCATAAATAAAAAATCTGACAAAATTGGACACGCTTTTTGACCAAAATTTGCCAAATACACACACTAAACATATTTAGCCACAGAAATTGTAAATGTTAGGAACATGAACAAAATATTTCTCAACACTCCAAAATTTATTTGAACTATGTAGCCTACATCTTTTAGTTTTTGAGATATGCTTATTTTTGTGAGCAGAGTGCAAAGGTGCTTTTGGCCCTCCCACCCCGGTGAAGAGGGTAACCTATGTCTGGAAGGCACCTGCCCACTCTCCGTTTCCTCTCTGCCCGAGAGAGAAACATTAGCATTTGGCTAGCCAATATTAGCAGTTGGCCAGCCAATATTAGCAGCTGGCTAGCCAATATTCGCAGTGGATAGTCAACTGCTAATGCTTCTCCAGGGTCGGCGGCAGGAGACGTTTTGGGGATAGCGCAGCTGAGAGCGGAGCTGAGGGCAGAGCTCGCTGACAATCAGGCTTCCTCCTCGGTCAGACACATATCATATGTACAATATTATCAATGGGTACGCTCCTCAATACTTGTGTTCTCAGATAACAATGGTCCATACTCAGCATAACTATAATACCAGGGCCAGTGTGCGTTCATGTCAAGTGCCTCGAGTGAATAATGCAGCTAGAAGTTCCTTTTTTTACACTGATGCCATGTTGTGGAACAGCCTTCAGTTACACATCAAGTTTTTAAATATGAGAGGGGCTTATAGAAGTCAGGTTAGGACTTTTTTATGGAACAGGGTAACAGATTTATGTTCAGTCTTTTAACATCTTGGGACCATGTTGGAAATAAGTGTTTTTCACTTTAACATGTTATCCTTTGGATTTTTTGTTTTGTTTTTGTCTGCTAATCCACAAATAAAATCAATCAATCAATCAATCAATCAAAGCAAAGCAAAGTTTCCACGTTAATGTAGAACCTCCTTGGTTTAGAACCTCCTTGGTTTCCATTGCTTGGTCCTTGCTGCGACTTGCTGTAAATTGGATTATACGGAAGCTAGGCCAATGGTACCAAGGAGGTTTTATATTATGGAATGGTACACATAAAAATGGCCGCCGCTCCGACCATCCAGGAGCATTGATTTGAATGGAAGGGACCGTTCTATCCATTCAAATTCTGTAGACATGACTTAGGGGAAGCATATAGAGGTTGAATGAAAGAGGGACGAGGATTGAGCCCTGTGGAACTCCACATCCTACTGACCCTTTCAGAGACAAAGTCACCAATAGAGACAAAGACAAAGGTTTTGAACCACGTCAAGACCGGGCCAGAGAGTCCAACCCAATTTTCTAGTGTATCTAATAGTATTGCATGATGAACAGTGTCAAATATAGCACTAAGATCCAAAAGTACAAGGATAGAAAGTTTACAATGATAATACAAGGATAGAAAGATGGTTAAAAACTTTCCCTCGCTAAAGTAAATCTTACTGACTTGGCACTAGGAAATGTGGAGAAGGGGAGAGTCGACAAAAGACAGGTGAGGCTGTGAGGAACAAACAAACCTTCCTCTAACCTTTGGGAAATCTGTATTTGTGTGTTGTGGGCACACATATTTGTCTTCCCATTTTAATTTGAGCCTGATGTTTAAAATATATCTGTTATCTTTACGATAAGCGCACATTTGTTTTCAAATCGTTTTCAGTAGCGCCTTAAACCTTAATGATGAATGCATACATTAATTTAATAAGGGAAATTAATAAGGGATAATGGCTCGATTCACCTCATCCCTAATATTTTGTACATTTAGTGCATAATAACAACAGATATGGATAGATATAATAATCTAGCAATAGATTGGAATTATGAAAATTTGTCCAATGAATTTAAATCCTATTAGGAAGTTTCTCTTGAAATAATAAATACTAAAACAAAATAAAAGATACATTTTTTTTTTTAAAAAGCATGAACTGTGAAGCATAGTTTATTTTCAGGTTCTTTTTCTACTGTTGATGACAAATTTATTCAGCCCCTGAAAATTTCCCCTCAGGTGTAATTATCACTAATGGCCATATGTGGAAGCAGCAGAGGCGTTTTGCACTTTCTACCCTCAAATATTTCGGAGTTGGCAAGAAGTCCCTGGAACCTGCCATCTTGGATTAATTCACATATTGTGCTAAAAACATTGCTGACCATAAAGGTAAATAGTGAATGCATAATGATACATTTGAATGAATAGATACACAATGAATACATACACAATTTACATAGAACTGTCTAACTGTCCAGGCAAGCCGTTTAATCCACACTTAATCATCAACAATGCTGTCTCCAACATCATCTGCTCCCTGATTTTTGGTCATCGCTTTGAGTACGCGGATGAGAGGTTCATGAAAGTAATGAGGAAGCTTGACACGGCTCTCCAGATTGAATGCTCCATTTGGTCACAGGTATGTATTATACTTATACCCAGCTCAAGACAATGTTACTTCATATTATGGAAAACGCGCATGATGCATGAGGGCTGATTTGTAAATGGATACATTAGCATTGCACTGACATTTAAGTAGGCTGTCGCAAATTAGTTAGAACCGCTTGCAGAAATCTCTCATCATTACGTTGTTATCACTCAATTCTGCAGCTCTACAACTCATTCCCTCTGCTGATGAGATGTTTGCCGGGGCCACACCAGACAGTCCAGCACATCTGGAATGAGGTGAAGGACTTGATAAGAGCAGAGCTTAAAAAGCACAAAGACAACTGGGACCCCACAGAGCCGAGAGACTACATCGACTGCTACCTGACGGAGATTCAGACGGTGACTAGCAATAGAAAACTTCAATTACACTGAACGTAAAATTAAACTTTATATACAGCATGAGTAAAAAAATAATTTGCTTGTGATGCATTGCTTATGATGATATATCATCTTTTGATTTTGGCATCATTCCCAGTAGGTGGTAGTGAAATTTCAAAGCTCAAATGTGCAATTTTGCACTCTTGTAAGCGCTTAACACGACCAGCATACTTCAACTTCAACTTTATTGTCCCGGAGGGGAAATTTGTCTTGCAGCCAGATAAAACATAGAACACACAGAGACATAGGCACACGGACTCAGATACAAAAAACATGATAAAATACATGAATACATGAATACATCAAGTGACAACAAGAAACCTAGAGTATGTTTAGCCATCACTAAAACCATCATCAGCCCCCAGTAGTTAAATGGGAAACTAATCATCAGCTGGATCATCATGAGCATTTAACAGTTTGGTGGCCTGAGAAATAAAATAATTATTCAACCTGTTAGACCTGGCCTTTGGTAGTCTAAATCTCCATCCGGAGGGTAGGAGCTCAAATTCTCCATACAAAGGATGAAGAGGACATTGTAAAATATCTCGAGCCTTAGAAGTTGCTCTCTTATGGAAGATGTGAGACCGATCAGGCAGTTTAACACCAATGATCTGCCCCTTTAACTTATAGTAGAACTTCCAAGCAAAATATTAAAAGGTTTAAAAAGCTTTCCAGTAAGGGTTAAAACCCTGACATGAAAGTAAATTCACAATTACCATCAACGAGCTATCATGACCTTATATTCGGAATATCAATGACATTTAATTGTTCTAATTGTTTGTTTTTTTTACAGTCTGTTACAGTATTGAATGTTCAGTATTTGCATTCTCAGAGTAACAGAGATGCTTAGACTACATTTGATGAGGATAACCTGGTGATTTGTGCCTTGGATCTGTTTGTGGCCGGCTCTGAGACCACATCCACCAGCCTGCGCTGGGCCTTCCTCTACATGGCAAAGTACCCCGAGATTCAGGGTAGGATCAATGAACAAGCCAATGAAGCTCTTTGGTCTGATGTGCACAGGAGTTGATGTCCTGAAACACTCCAGCATTGTTTTCAGTTTCCATTTTCTCCTTCCTGCTCCAGACAATCTATGCAAGCACTGTCACCACTAGAAGAATCTCTTCTCTACAGTTCTTTTTTGTTTTAAGGAACAATCAGTAATATGGAGTCTTTAGCATCTAACGGCAGCCATACGAACTACAACAACATCAGCAAACTTGTGTGCTCCTCCACAAGCCTCAGCCAAAGCCCCCAGCCGCCCCTCCCATCTCCCTGAGCTACCATTGCGTGAAATTGACATAAACAGACACCACCTAGCCAATGTAGCTATGTCGTGCTATAAGCTAACCCAGAGGTCTAGCAGCCCAAGCTGTTAACACTAACCAAATTTACCCAATACCCTTTAGCCGCTTTAGTAACAGGTTGTGAGCATATTGCTTGAGGGATATTTATTGATGCACAGCGAAGCTATGGCGAGCTAATTTTTGCTATGTTGCATCAACAAGAAACGTTAGCTAACGCTAGCTAGTTTGTGTGGCTAACGTTAGCTACATCATAGGTGGCTTACCTGTCAAACGGCCATCTCTACATCGGTCTTGGAAGTCCACCTTTGAAATGCTGCAGCAATGTCCGCTTTTGGAGCAGGCTTTGTCATTGGCCTTTTTGGGTTCACACTGAGGCTTTTTTTGGCTTTGTTGCAGAGGTATCTTGCAAAGCCGGCCGTTTGGCCCATGGTTTGGCAGCTGCATGTTCTTCCATGGTTGTGTCAATTAAACTGAAAGAAGTTCCAAACGCAAAGGGGTAGTTCAGGGGGCGGAGCTTGGCTGTATATAGAGAGCCTAAGTCCCTCCCCTTCCGCTGTCCCCCATGGGACCTTATTTCGGAAAAAATATGTACGGTAGTCAACGGCGAGAGACAAATAATTGTTTGATCCCGTTTGAATTGTGCCATGAATTACACATATGATGTTTTGTCAATTTAAAAGATAATTTTGCAAGTCAAGAAAGTCGCAGTTTGTCGTAAAACAGTAAAGTAACATTTAGTTTTGTGTGAAACCGCTCAGTGAACGACATCTCTCGTCTCGCACAATATACGTCACCAACACCAACATGGAACGAAGCATACGAAACACACAGGCATCGCGTTAACGTTAGCCCCCACTGTACTAAAACTATCCTAAACCAGTTTAAATCCGTTCTTACTGTCTACCTTCCAGGTTGTGTATAATACTACTGCTATCTGAGAGGGACTTGAGAGGGCTCTGGGTAGCTTGTGGCGAGAGAAAGTTATGACGTCACTTGCGTGACTTTTGGGTGTATAGTCTTTCTAATTACATATTTTTACAGTCTTATACTTCACCAGTTTTACAACAAACTGCGACTTTCTTGACTTGCAAAATTATCTTTTAAATTGATAAAACATCATATGTGTAATTAATGGCACAATTCAAAGGGGATCAAACAATTATTTGTCTCTCGCTGTTCCGAAATAAGGTCCCATGGTGGTCCACCGGAAGGGGAGGGACTTAGGCTCTCTATTTTGTGCAAGAGCCAATAAAATATTACTGGCTTGTTGCACAAAAAATATTAGTAGCCTACTTTAGGCTATAATAGGTCGAAAAGTAAACTTAGATAGATCATGAAATTCTTTAGCCTAGCTAGCCTCTTGATGAAATATGCCCTTCTTATCTGTTCCTCTCCTGCTCCATAGAAAAGGTCCAGGCTGAGATAGACAGAGTGATTGGACAATCCAGACAGCCATGCATGGCGGACCGTACCATTCTGCCCTATACTGATGCTGTCATCCATGAGGTCCAGAGGATGGGCAACATAGTTCCTCTCAGCCTGCCTCGTGTCACCAGCAGGGACATCCAGCTGGGAGGATACACAGTCCCAAAGGTAATTTCTCAAACAATGTGCTGTATTTAGCACTGTAAAAGATACAATGATTTTAAGGAGTTTTATGTCACATACCTTATTGCTTTTTAATGAGTTTTGATTGCAATCGAATCCTCAGGGTGTTATGATAATTCCCAATTTGACCTCGGTGCTGTTCGACAAGAGCGAGTGGGAGACGCCCTTCACCTTTAACCCAGGACACTTTCTAAATGAGGAGGGCCAGTTTGTGAAGCGAGCCGCATTCCTCCCTTTCTCTGCTGGTAAGGAGCAACACAATGATTCACTCATTCATTCACCTGCTTATTCCTATTCAGGGTCACAGGGGACTGGAGCCAATCATTACTGATTTGAAATATCAACACATTCAGTATGTATATTATGGAAAGCTGTTCATGTTACTTTTATTGCCATAAATCCAGGCTGGTGACAATTTCCAGAGCTTTAAATTATGGTTAAAATAATCATAACGCCCTTATGAGAATTACCATCATGGTTGTCAATGATCAGTGTGATTACTTGCCAGAAATCATCCATTGTCAAATAAACATTCAGTTTGTTTCTTTCATAAGTTGAGGATGTTTCTTTGTCCCAGGTAAACGAGTGTGTCTCGGGGAGAACCTGGCCAAGATGGAGCTTTTCCTCTTCTTCACCTCCGTCATGCAGCGGTTCACCTTCTCCATGCCTGCTGGTGTGAAGCCTTCACTTGACTACCGCTTTGGGCTCACTCTGGCACCGGCTCACTATGAAATCTGTGCTATCCTGCGTCAAGAGTAATTCTGTCCAATGGAAAAGCCCTTCAAAAACCAACAACCATCTTTTTTTGTTGTAGTCAGCATGTATGATTGTGCCATTGAGCCCTTTTATTAGAGGTCAGATGTCAGCCAGTCATGTGATCAACTGCTGATTTGATGGAGTCTCTTTTATAACCACAGCTACATAAAACAGGCTATTATATCTGCAATGAAATGTGCTTTGAACATTATTAATTTTATTGCTCAATAATGATTTTTGTAAATTCATTCTTAATTTAAAGGTAGTAAGGTATCCCAGAGTTTCCCTGCCATTTAATAGGTGTGGTGGGTCACCCTGCCCTAAAGAGCCGCTAACCCTGAAAGATTTTTATTAGTATCAGTTTCAGTGGAGAGTTTTAGTGTCCCATGATGGATTAAATGCTGTTTCAGAAGCTTTACTTCACTGACAGGAATACAATTCTGGGGAAAACACTGAACACTGAACAATTTTTTGGCATGGCAAATATAAAGACATAAAATATCAGCTATTGCAAGTATCAATTAAAAAAATAACGGTATCGGCCTTCAAAAGCCCATATCGGTCGAACCCCAATTTGTGGCTCTTTTGAATTTCACTATACTGGCTTCACTGCTACTAGGTACTACTAACAGGCACTTTGTATTATTCTGTATTATACATGTTTCAAAGATTTCTGCTGTCTCCTTTCATAAAAATGTGATACATATGATATATTTTTTAAATGTTTCTGATGATGTTTTTCATGCCATGTCTTTTGTTTTACTGTTTTGGATTTCTGTAAAACAAAACGCCCAGGATGCATATGCATGAGAAAATATTTCACAGTAGTCCTTCCCATCTTCAAGTATAATATGGATAAATATGCCTAATAATGCTTATAATTAAAAATGTAAATGTAATGCTGTGTATTCCATTAGCTTTATACATTAGAATAAGATTAGTAAACATTCACGGGTCATGATATTAGTGTCAATATTTACACATGGGGAGTGACATTTACACTAGGCCTATATAGTTGGAACAGGTGTGTATTGCAGCCTATAGTACCAGGAAATATACAATATCACTAAGCAATTTGCCTCAGGCCAACACAAGAAAAATTAACACAGTTTTGAAGCAGATTTTGTCCATTTTAGGGAAATTTTATTTTATACCAGAAGAAATAGGCTATGATTTTTACTCTACTGACACCTGCAGGTGTCAAGAGAGATGTTTTGGATTAGGTGGTAATTTCATAAAAAGAAAAATAAATAAATAAAAGAAAACATGCTTCAAGCACCGATAACGTTAGCTTTATTTATGGAAGTTGCATTGAGGATAGAAGGCTTTATAGAGTTCCAGAAATATTAAGGATTCATATCGGCCTAGACAAGTTTTTCCTTTCGTTTCTTTAATAGCACTGTAATTACTGTTAAGACTTTTTTTTTTTTTTTTTTTCTTAGCAGGGACTCATACTGTACTTTCACCAGTGAAGTAAAGCGTTATGTAACATGCAGTAGGATATCCTATGCTTGCTATGGGAAACCCGCTCAATTACGACGCTCCGCCCCTTGTTGATTGAGTCGAGGTCAGAGTTCAGACTCCGCAGGAAAAGTGTTTATGTTCATTCATGGCGCAGCAGCGCAATGTTTCGTAGGGAAGGATGAACGTAATTTTTATTGCCCCCTGTTTTTATAGATGCCCATTCTGATATACTATAAGGACCAGGACCAAACCAGGCCAACCCTGTAGCTTGATATATAGCTTTGAGCAGGTGAAGGCAGCAGTCCTTGGGCTTTACCTTTTGTGGGGAACATTTTCTCTGTCGACTTCAATAAGACCCATGAGAATCTGACTCAGGTAAGACCTGCTCAGATGAAGAATCGTGCTACTTTCATGTATATGATGTATACGATGTAGTGTGTATTTGATGATGTATATGTGGTATGTATTATGTATATGATGGTATGTAAATCCCTCTGAGACATGCTTGTGATAAAGGGCTATAAATAAATATAACTACACTGACTAGACTTTCAGTAGCCAAGTATTTCTACCCACAGTAGAAAATGGGGTTTTATCATTTTTACCACTACAGGCCCAAATATACTGTATGGAGAAATGAAGAACTGTGTGTAAAATGAAACTTCTGGGATGTGATGTTTTCAGGTCTGCTTAAATTGTTGTGTAAAGTCTAATTTAAGGACAGACGATTTCAGAAAGCAACATTCACTTTCCAAATTATTTGGCACTTACACATCTGAATGCACATTGCACTGCAAAATTTAAGTTAATTTAACACTTTAGATAGTTTTGAGCACTCGCCTCAGAGCCATATCAGCTCTCTGAATGAATAAAACACTCGTAAACTCCAACTAATTGTCACTGCAAAAACAACACTTATTACCACTGGAAAATTTGCTTTGTGGCTGTCGGAAAAAAACATTTAAAAGTGATTTACGGAAATTGTACAGAAACTTTCTGCCACTTTTCAACCACACACTCACAACTCAAGGCGTAAGTCATGTATACCCTTTTTGCCTCTAATGTATTCTTCTCCTGGCAGTTAACAGAGAAGTACGGAGACGTGTACAGCCTGAGAATGGGCCCCACGTGGATGGTGGTGCTGAATGGCCTCGGCATCCTGAAAGGCTCTGCTGACCCAGGGAGACAGCCTGGCAGACCGCCCAATACTTCCCCTCCAGGATGATCTGGCCCCCAGTCAGGGTGAAGACTTGTTTCTTACTGTGCAGAAAGAAGATAGAGTATCTTTTGGGCAATTGCGGTTCAGCGATGATGCACAATTTCTACTTGGGGTAGAAGGAATAGTGACATTTTAGGTGGAAGTGCTGTAGTTCAGTTGAATGTAGCTAAAGTAAGAGAACTTAAAGGGTTGTTATTAAAAAGTACTCAAATGCTTTTTTATTTTCAATCTTTTGTGCATATTCAAAAATTGTTATCCCAAAAAAAAAAAAAAAAATCCTTTATTGTGGTGTGGTTCATTCCAGGAATTTGATGGGAAAATATTTTCAATCGTATTAACAAAGCTAATGAGAAGATTACTCTTATGTCTAAAAATTAAGCTTAAGTAGAAGTAAATACTAATAATGTTAAGACATAAAGATATTCAAAAGGTAATGTTACTCTAACAAGCTACTCAAGGTACACTAATAGAGTAGTTGTAAGTAGTTACTTTCCAGCTCTGACTACAGACAGACAGAGATGTTGAGCTCTTTTATATCAACACCTGTTCTTCTCAGTCTCTTCTTAATCTAGATTTCAGCCGTGGTCATTTTTCTCATCAGGTGTCATCACTATTCACTACTAATGGATATATGTGGAAACAGCAAAGGCGCTTTGCCCTCTTCACACTCAAATACTTTGGAGTTGGCAAGCAATCCCTGGAATCTGCCATAGTGGATGAATTTATGTATTTGTCCAAAGAAATTGCTGACCATAAAGGTAAAGATCAGATGCAAAAATCACCAACTTTTACAGAAATGTTGAGTCACAGTGATCTGACGTCATACGTAGGGTGGAAAGCATCTCACCCATCTTGTCTACACACAATTTAATTTGATAATTGTGCGTTTGACTGTGCAGGTAAGCCCTTTGATCCACACTTAATCATCAACAATGCTGTCTCCAACATCATCTGCTCCCTGGTGTTTGGTCATCGCTTTGAGTACGGGAATGAGAGGTTGATGAAACTGATGAGGAAGCTTGACACTGCTCTCCAGATTGAAGGCTCCATTTGGGCACAGGTGTTGTATTTCAAAGTTATTCATGAAACTTTAATGCTGTATACCATTCTAGCTCAATGTTTCCCACATCATGGAAACAGTTTATCATTCATGCATGTGTGCGAATTGTATGTACTTTACTGTATGCGATTACCTAAATAATATTGATTAATCATTTTATGTCATAGGCTACCACCATTAAATATTGTTTTACAGAGGTGTGACCAAGTCAACTTAGTCCCAAGTTAGTCTCAAGTTCTAAGGCACAAGTCTCAAGTCAAGTCCCAAGTCTAAATGTAGAATATCAAGTCAAGTCAAAAGAACAAGTCAAGAGTCCAGTATCAATTTATTTTTAAATGTAATGTCGTTTTATTAGTATAAACACTTGGCAAGAGCATCATGACTTTGATTTCTGTAATCAGTTTCAGCTTCAATAAATTCAGTCATTCCAAACAAATTCAGAAAACAGAATTTAAATTCTAAATCTTTCCAAGTCATCAAAGTACAAGTCAAAGTCAAGTCCCAAGTCACCAGAACCCAAGTCAAGTCTCAAGTCTTCTCTTCATGCATCAAGTCAAGTCTCAAGCAATTAAAATTATGACTAGAGTCTGACTCGAGTCCAAGTCATGTGACTCGACTGCCCACCTCTGTTGTTTTACAATTACACTGTCTCTTGCCCACAATCTTGTTTGCTGTCCTCTCCTCTGTGCAGCTGTACAACTCCTTTCCGGTGCTGATGAGGCGTTTGCCGGGTCCGCACCACACCATCCGTCACGTTTACGCTGACATCACGGACTTGATGAGAATAGAGATCGAAGGAAGACTGGGACCCGTCCGAGCCCAGAGACTACATCGACTGCTACCTGAATGAGATTCACAAGGTAGGCTGCTCACTTCCTCAAGGCGTGAGAGGAAGTGCAGGCATGCAGTTTGCAAAAAATCTAATTCTTTAATAGCTATAGATTATTTGAAGTTTAAAGTCCAAAAGTACAGTTCAGCTGTGTTTTGGCATTATTCTTAATTCCTAATATTTTACCTGGTGCCCCTAAAAGAAAGAAAGATTCAGACAGATTTTTCCCACCATATACCGTGTTACTCTTTAATAAGTTGTTATTGCAATCCAATCCTCAGGGTGTTACAATAATTCTCAATTTGACCTCAGTGCTGTTCGACAAGAGCCAGTGGGAGACGCCCTTCACCTTTAACCCAGGACACTTTCTGAATGAGGAGGGCACGTTTGTGAAGCGAGCTGCATTCCTCCCTTTCTCTGCTGGTAAGGAGCAACACAAGATATTAGTAATGTGAAAGATGAGTTCATATAGTACAGGAGATGTAGCATGAGATGTAGTTTGTACAGAAGACAAATTACCTTCCGTAATACCATTGCATTAATAGCTCAGTTCATATGTTGAAGACTTTGTATTTGTATCTACTGTACTGTCACTGAAAATAAATTTTTATAAACTTGCATTTAACTGATAAATTATTATTGTTGTTGTTTGATTTCCCTCCAGGTAAACGAGTGTGTCTCAGGGAGAGCCTGGCCAGGATGGAGCTGTTCCTCTTCTTCACCTCCCTCATGCAGAGCTTCACCTTCTCCATGCCTGCCGGGGTGAAGCCCGTCTTGGACTCGGCATCACTCTGGCACCCGTCTTCTATGAAATCTGCGCCGCCCTGCGTCAAGTGTGATTCTGTCCCTCACACTTCCTTTTATGATTGTCGCCAGTCATAATCTTTTTCATGTGCTTTCCAGTTGAATTTCAGAATAGTCTTTTTGAGACTGCGTTCTATAGATGATGTATTATCGTATAATATATTTCTGATATACTTTGAAGATTTGTCTTCTTGCTTACTGTTTTCTTTTCATGGTCTTAGTCAAGGAGTAATGTGCACATCTTTAAAAGATGTGTCACAAAAGCAAAACAAAACAAAACAAAGAAATTGGCTCACCACACTGTCATCAGAGATTTAAGCAACTTATCTGGATGGTGTAACAGAATGAAACTGAAAAAATAGTTAAAGGGGAATTGGCTTTTAGGTTGTTGTTGCTGGCAACAGTAGTATTTGTGTTTATTTCATGAGTTTTGATTTATTATTTCTCAAAACCAAGGAAAATACATTACTAATGTTATCAAATTTCATTGCCTGTGTTTGTTAAAAAAAATGATGGCCCTAAAAATCAGTTTTGAAGGAATTCCACATCAGCATCGGTATGTAGAGTTTTTCATATCATGTCAAGTTGTTCCATGCATTTTGCAGATTTTTTGCCATCCAACCAGCAAGAGCAAACACAGGCACTGGCACAACATCAACACAAGTACAACACTACATCAGAATAACTTACACAGGTTTAGCAATCTGTGTGTGCATTTCACTTTAACACTGAATTAAGAGGCTTTTTTTGTTGTTTAGGCTTAATTAGAGAAAAATACATGTTTTATGTAAAATCCTGAAGGGGAGTGGAGGGGAAAATGTTTGCAAACCTCTGGATCTTATCAGTGTCAGTGTATGGTGTGTTAGTTGTCTTCCAGTTAGGGCTGGAAAGAGCATTATGACCTGCTGATACAATACAGTTTATATGGAAGGCAAACAAGGACATGGACTTCCATATGTGGGATACGAGGGCAGATACTGTGTACTGATACGCTACACATACATGCACTGCAGTTCTGTTATGTCAAACCAAAGCTAATCATCCAAAGGTTAATAAGTAGTCACATAAGAGATTTACTGCTATTGTGTGTTATGTAAGATGCTTACATAAATTGGGTTAGAGGTTGTGATATCCTGTCAAGCACACAGTAACAACACAATAACTGTACTGTAGTTTGAAAACAAAGTTATCAACCACTGACCTTCCAAACAGGATATTAGAGTGATAGCATTATTATTAATTTAAGGGTGTTGAGTGGCAAACTGAGAGGTTTTGTATAATTTGACTGGGATTTAAAATTGCAACTCTTCAATCTGAAGATGGCTCGGATTCTAATTTGAATAACATGGAGCAAATACAAATTGCCATTGCCAATATCAATGAAGTATGGCATCCCAGTTAACTCACAAAGGTATGAGTGTCCCAATTGTGTGAATACAGTTAATCTTTATCGTTTTGAGTATATCTCCAATTTAACTCTTGAGAAGAAACTTGCAGTAACATTCTCTTAACAGACTCTTTCTTACTGTCACCATCATTAGACACTGAACCTCATCTAGTGTTCATATAAAATCCTTCAGGGTATTAAGAGACCATTCTGTATAAAGATAAAAAAAAATGTTGCATTTAATCGCTTTCAGCTGCCATATACAAACATTACAAATAATGAATTCATTGAACAATTCATGAAATGTAAACTATATGTGATAATATACAGCCCAGACTTTAGAAACAAATATCTGTCCACCCACTTAGTCACAGACTAATTAAACAGCCTTTATGGTACAGTCAAGTCTCTTCACTTCAACATAGGGGGCCGTCTTAAAGAAATACCTCAACATTTAACATTTTAGTTGGCTGTTTTTCTTCAGCAGACTCAATGTCTCAATGTGTGAAAAATGTTTCTACATTCATTGCTCAGTTTTCATAAAATGTCTGTAAGCATGATAACCATTCCTCAATGAAACCCAGGGGGAATGCTAGTGTAAAGGCTGATTCACATCTAAAACGATAAATAAAGATAACTATAACTAAAATAAGATCCAAATCGATAACTATAATTATATATCTGGTTCAATCTCTGAGCGATTGTTCAGATGCAGAGACAACGATAAAACATTTTCAACCAATCAAATAAAAGTTGTAAGAAAGATGGGGGCGGGAGAATTCAGGAGCTCACCGCAGTGATGCTTCGTTTGCTGAGATATCGTTGTAGTGTGAATGCTTGAGCAACAATATATCATTATAGTTTATAGTTATGTTTATAGTTATTGTTCTAGATGTGAATGGGCCTTAAAGCTGGCAAGTTAGGTAGATGTAGAATCTCATTCCCACATGATACATAATGTCTGGTGAGGAAAATTGTCCCATTAAAATTAAAAAAGTAAAAAAAAAAAAACTTTTCTTTGAATTTGATCTCCCCAATGAGGATCACTGGGCAATTTTTCAGGCAACAGTGAAAGGCAAAACTGCCCAAGGTGATGCCACAGCACATTTGCACTGATTCAGTTATATTTTATTTCATATTTTACCCTTTGTCTCACTTCCAATTCTCATTAGCAGGAATGTTGCCTTGTCATGTTGCCCAAAAAGTTGCCTGGTGGGTGCAGCCATAGTGTTGTGTTGTGTTGTGTTCCTCGGCTAGAGGAGCAACATAAAGCGTCTTTACAGTTCGATTCATCTCCCCTTCTTGTCTGGACACTGGATTTTGTAGCCCACCCTGTAGGCCTGCAGGTAAACACGTGCCTGGTTTATCCTGAAACCACAACCACACACACAGTAGATTGAGTACTATTGCGTTTGTGTGTGTGTGTGTGTACATTTGTATTAATGTGTCAGAGTTGGCTCAAGTCGTATTTAATTGCTTCCTGGTAACTGAAAGAATTGCAGAATTAGGCTAGATGCTGTTTGTACAAACTAATATGATGCTGCTGCCACAGCTCATGTTCTGTTGTTTTATTGTGATCTAACTTAATCTTTTATGTATATCATTTTATTTTTAAATTAGTATTCATGTCAGGTCTTAAAATTTCTATTGTAACATGCATCTCATTTCATATTTTTATGCCATGGTTTATAATGAACTTGAACTATTTACAAATATTTTTATGGCGTGCTTTAGCCTACTTAGGTGTCAGATGGGTGGTTAGTGCATGAATAATACAGATACAAGACAAAATACAACAGGAATGTACATGAAAGTCAATTTAGTATACTATCAACATCTCATCTTACACTAACTAAACAATCTTGTCATAAACCCCAGCCATCTGGAACTCCACTCCACGCACATTAAAATGAATTATTTTATGATTTCTACTCTATTTGACCCAGATCTGGAGGATGTGAGATTATGAATGCTTGGTCACCTGTATTTGGTGCACAGCTGAACTCCCAGGGGTCCACAGCGGTCAACATAACTCTCCCTAAACCCCTTTCTCACCGCTCGAGCCATACTCACCACCGTGGTGACCACAGGGCATGTCCTAGCACACACACACACACACACACACACACACACAGAGAGGCAAATAGATGAGAATTAAAGGTGCGATAAGTAATATTTTTACTGCCTTGATCAATACCAATGACTCCACCATGATTAGTTGGCCACAAATCTTTCTAGCAAGGGCATTGGCTTGCTACAATGTAATAATTTAAAAATGTCATTACAAAGTGCAAATAATATAATTTCAATGGAAGGCTTGTGAAACTGTGATGGGACAGCCATCTCATTTGTGATTACTACAGCAGAATAAAATGTAGATAATATCGCAATTAATTTTTCTGCCCCAAGATATGTATATATGTCACATTTTTCCATTACAATATATTGAATTTCAATATATTGTCCCATCCCTAATTGTGCTATATTACCTCTTCAGTAGACGTTTCTGTTGGATATCTGCTCTAATTACCTGGCTTACTCGTCTCTATTGTGAAAATGGGACTTTATTGTTAGTGTCAATTACAGGCCACTGTAAGCTGTGCCAGAGACCTGTTGATGTTGTTGCAATCCCTTAAGAGTTCAATGAAAGGCCGAGATTACTTACTGCCCCTTTAAATAGTTGTACACTACTGATAAGATGCGGCAAAAGAAAACTTGACTGAAAAAGCAGACCAGCAGTGAGCAGGAGACTCACAGTGGATCACAGAAAAGCCATTATCACCTCAGACAGCGTTCTTCTTGCTGTCGCTGTTGTTCCTACTTACAGTCTCTCGCAGCGCAGGCCGGCGGTGCCTTCTGGGCAGGTGCAGGTGTTGTGAGGACTGCAGGTGGCTCCATGTTGACAAGGCGGCACACAGGGCGTGGTCACCGCTACAGACACAGAAAAACAAACAGTCTTAGTGCAAGGCAAAGGTCTTATCGCATACAGACATACAGGTAGGTATGCACACACACACACACACACAGACTCACCGGTTTCACAGAGACTCCCAGTAAATCCACTAGCACAGCGACATCTGTTGAGGCCCACACACACACCACCGTTCTTACATGGTTTCTGACACTGCACAGGCTCTGAGGAGAGAGAGGGACCAACATTTACCAACATTTTTAAGCCAATATACAGTAAATATTTATAGTATAAACTCGTATAGTATCATTTTATTTTAGTTTAGTTTAGTTTTAGTTTGGAAAAATTGGTTTGATTTGATTTGGGAAATCAATACAACCTACAGGTTACAGCGGACAGTGACCCAGAGTAACATCCAAATCCAAACAGCAGTGGACTAGACCAGCTGGACTCCATGGGTTCCTGCGTGTTTGTTTTATGGTAATATGACCATGGGGATAAAGGACTGTTGAGTTTTGTTTTCCTTGTAGGCCTCTATCTGTGATCAGTGGCCAGAGGGAAGTAGAATGAATTCCCTCTGCCCACAGACTGATCTAGTTTCTGATTTTAGGGTTTTTAGAAAAACAAATTCAATACTACTCTGAAAATATAATTGTGTTTTTCTTTATATTCACATCATGGTGCTCACCAGCTGGAGATCATAGTTTACCCAACCGTTGTATTCACCACTGGACCACCAAGAGAGACACAGACCAGCAGTAATATTTCAGTTTTGCGACACTGGACAGACACAGTAGCAGAGTGTGACACCTCACCTATCTGGCAACGAGCTCCCTGCCACCCACTGACACATGTGCACTTGTTGACATCCACACATCTCCCCCCGTTTTGACAGGCAGGTGTGCAGAGGGCTGGAAAAAACACATACACACACACACACACACTAAGCAGGAAAATGACACTTGCAGGTAACACACTTATCAGCTGATTGTAGGTTTTTAGATGATTAGTGAACTATTTTTTTTCCCTCTGTAATGGTGTTAGCCATGTGAAATTTTACATTTTTCACTGTCTCCACTGACAAAACACCATAAAATTGTAGGAATGAATCACTTGGTATAGCTAACAAGCATAGAGACAGACTGGTAGAGGTGATAGCAAGTTAGCTGCCAACCCACAAGCACCTGGATGGCCTGGATACATCTATGCCAGATGTGTTGATAGTTTTGTTACTCACGCGAGAGGCACTGGGGGCCGATGTAGTCAGAGGGACACTGGCAGAACTCAGGCCCCACACAGCGACCACCATTAGCACACGGCAACTCACACACCGCTGAGAGAGAGAGAGAGAGAGAGAGAGAGAGAGAGAGAGAGAGAGAGAGAGAGAGAGAGAGAGGCAGGGGAGTGAAAGAGGGATGAACAGGAGAGAGAGGAAAACAAATTAAATGTGGGACCAGGGTAAATAAAGATGAAATAATAGGGAGATAAAAGAAAAATCAACTCAAACTTTATTGTCGCACAAGGGAAATTTTGGTTTGCAGCAGAATATAAACACATCATAAAAAAACAATAAACCACAATAAAAACAATAAAAATACATAGCATTAAAGCACTATAAAACACATAACTAATCACCACAACAAATACCCATACAGACCAAATTGAATTGGTAAGACCAGACAAGGAGTCATAAGTTTGATCGAGCGTAAAAAAGGTGCAATAAAGTTCTTGTATGGGCCTCTACTGTGTGATGATGTCAGAGCCAGTTCACCTGTGTGGCAGCCAGCTCCAGTCCAGCCAGTAGGACACAAACACTTGTTCCAGCGCATACAGGTTCCTCCATGGGCGCAGGGCGGGGAGCACATGGCTGAAACACACAACCAACATGCACTTCACATATCCATGACTTACAGTGTGGTATATGACATGTATATGATGGTATGTAAAGCCCTTTGAGACTTGACTGTGATAAAGCGCTATATAAATAAACACGACTAGGACCTTTGGAAGAAAAGGAAAGATATTTAAAAAAGTCCTTGGAGGATGTGACCCTTGCTTTCTGCCACCAACATCGCTGACATGACTGAGGTCTGCAGTTAAACTCCTCAATCTATCATTTCATGATATATACATAACACGCTACATCTTATTCACAGCCTGTCTCCGTATTCCGGTGAAAACCCTTAAGGAGTAAAAAAGTACCAATGCAGTTCAGTATTTCACTTCAAGGTGGGTGAAACTATCCAAAAGTACTTCATCTTCAAGGGAAAAAAATGTTCCTAATTACTAAACAGATAAGATAATATTACATTTATAAATTATTGCATTTATTATTGTCATGTCTGTCTTTATCAGTGGAAAAACAATGAAATTTCACCCCCTCCATTCTGACACGATTATTACAACCGACGACATGTCATTGGTCTTCGGTAAATAAAGTCCATTATTTAAAGGATAAGGCTGGTGTTTTTTAATGCATTGCTTACCGTCAACAAATCCTATGAAAATAACAAAATCAGCAATGATTTTGTTTTGCCAACAAGTCTCGTCCATGTAGCCGGTGCCCAATGCAGCCATGTCCCAGCAGCCATAGAACTCCATTGTATAAAAAAAAGGATAAAAAACACGTCACAGAGCCATGCCGTTGCTCTGGGCAACATATTTCATCATCGCACGGCTAAAAACGGTACGTGGGAAGTCAGAAAGTAACGGGAGTACAGCAAACGCATTGTTGATTTTGTTATTTTCATAGGATTTGTTGACGGTAAGCAATGCATTAAAAAACACCAGCCTTATCCTTTAAAGCATCCACCAAATGGCAAATGTTATGATGCTGACAATTCCATATATACAGTATATTCACGTACAACATACACATGTGTAGGTTTGTACCTGAGCAGCCCAGACCAGGATAGCCTGGAGGACAGTCACAGCTGTTTGGGGCAACACACACTCCGTAGTTTTGACATGGAGTGTCACACACCGCTGGAAAGGTGGAAAGGTTATTATACACATTATCACTCCTTTATGAACTGGTGATACTAAAACCCAAATAAAGTGAGAAATGATGTCATCCAAGAGCAATTCCTATTGCAATACAAATTCAACCATTTTTTTTGTAAATTTCATCCTGATTGGTGCATTAACATAGATGTATAACGTTTGACTCACGCTGGCACTTGGTGAGGTCGTCAGTTCGAACATTATACCCTTCCCTACAGGTGCAGTTGAACCCACCGGGGTGGTTCACACACTGCTGCTCACAGCCTCCATTTGTGAAGTCCCCACACTCGTCCACATCTTAAAAAGAGAGACAGAGGGACAGTTAGACAGGCGGACAGTCCATGCTTCCACACCGCAACACAATCAACAAGAACAGACTGGATGGTGGTCCAGTCTTTTCCTTTACAGCTGAGCGGCCAGGGAAACTGCCAAGAAGTGGTCAGCCAAGAGTTGTCCACAGCTGAACCTTTTGCGGTCATCGGCCAATCAAATTAAAGCCAATCAGATTCCCACACTTCTTTGTTTTCCTACCTTCCTATCCTTCCTGATGTGATTTTGTTTGTTCTGCCTGGCAAGTGCAAAATGGATGAGAAGTTGATTACAGCCATTCAAAGCTTTCCAGTTCTCTAGAACTTTTATTTGAAAGACTACAGGAGCAAATGTCTAAAAAATTATGCTGGGTTGGTCGGTTGCATCTATCATTACAGTTGATGGTAAGCTCTAAAGTTATTTTATTTAATTTTAAATATTATATGCGCGTAATGTTAACATAGCCTATCAAACTTGGCAGCAGAGCTATGACCTAATATCAAATAAAGTTAGCAGTTCAATAAAAGCAACAGTAACACAACACAAAATCACTGAGAATATCCTGCAATGTATAAATACATGGCTTATTTTCTTTTGTAGCTGCCAGAGACGACTACATAGATCCAATCAGAGCCTCTTGCAACGCCCACAATCAGTCAGAACAGAGCGACCCATCAACAAAGTTGCTCGCAGTGTGAACAAGCAGAGCGACGTACCGACTGATCAAGTGAAAATGAAGCCTCACCCAGACAGCTCCTCAGGTCCGCACCCAGCTTCCATCCTGCTCTGCAGCTGCAGTGCAGGTGGCCCTCAGCCCTCACAGTGCATGTGTGGTCGCAGCCACCATTTCTCAGCTCACAAGATGTAACATCTGACCAGGTGGGAAAGAAACATGTGATCATTAAAAAGATTTACTATATGCACAAGGACAAATTACATACACGGCATGTTATCCATTAAAACACTCTCCTCGTTTGGGGAAATTGAACTCTCAGGCTGAGGACACTTTTTGACAGTGATAGAGTACAGGCTACGGTAAGAAAATCAAATGAAGAGTATTAGGCTGTTCTTGTAGGGAAATACACACACACACTCACACATAACTGTAATGTGTTAAAGATGCTGCGTGTTGCATTTTTAAACATCAATATATCATTGTCAAATTAATCTATCATCTGATATATCATCTGGAAAAGAAGATAATAGTAGTAGTGGTGATAATAGTGAAAAGATAATACAGTACAGTATACGATAAGCCATGCAATATAAAACATGATTAAAAAAGTCTACTCTGAGTTAAAAGTGCTATGTGGAACAATTTGAAATGTCAATATATCATTGTCAAATTAAGGGTGATACCTTGGTATAATTACCATAAAATAATGGTCGAGACAATTGGAAGCCTCTATCTCACACCACTGGTATTGTTTGTATTAATGTTTCTCAAAATTAAGACCACATTTCCCATAAACCCTGTTGCCTCCTGTCACAAAGAGGCAATCCATAGCTTCACTTTACTGATTATACTGATTATACTAATTATACTAATGTCTCAAAATCAATGTGGTAATGATGTATCGATGGTAAAATGCTACATGTAGCACCTTCTCTAACACTTTTCCTTCATGCCGGGTTACATAATAAACACACACACAATGAGGAACATACTGACGCAGCGGAGGTTGTCCGTGTGTAGAAGCAGTGGAGGTGGACAGTGACACGTGTGTCCTCCAGGTGTGTTGGTACAGCCGTGGGAACAGCCGCCGTTCTGGAGCTTACATTCGTCAATGTCTAAGCACACACACACACACACACATACAGAGACATTGAGGTAAACATCTTCTTTCTTTTTGACTCCCTCATTGCTCCTGTGCAACAGATACCTGACTAAGTTCACCCTCTTCCTCATCTCTCTGTGGAACTCGCTGCATGTTCTTTTACTTCATGTTCGCACACTTCACTGTTAACGTATACAAACATACATGTGCACACACACAAACGGAGATAGTGAGAGAGACAGAGAAAGACAGAGAGATAACACATTCATGGCAGTTTTTGCATCTGCACCATACTGGTAAATCGCTAAGGCTCAGCCAGTTTAAAAAACAGACTTAAAACTGGTAATGAGTGGATCCATAAACACAGGTCAGTGGATGAGTGTCAGTAACTGACCCACACAGCTGTGGCCATCGATGTGCAGCTGGTAGCCGGACCTGCAGGAGCACTGGAAGGATCCCTGAGTGTTGGTGCACACCTGCTCACACGTCCCATTCAGTGCCAAGCACTCGTCCACATCTGAATATAAGAGAGCCGAGGGAGGTTCAGTTAACTATTTTCTCATGGCAAAAAAAAGAGTCTACGCCAGGGTCAGAAAGTATCTACAAGTAGGTTTTAGCTCTTGTTTCAACCAGCTTGGAGCACCAGATGAGTGGTGGGGTTTCCCACAGAGGATAATACAATGAGAGACAGAGCGTATGGTGGGGGGGGGCAAATCTGGCCTTGGCTTTTGGAGATAATGCAGTCCTGGGAGAGACAATTCCTCTATTGCCCTCTATTGACTGCCAGAAGTATAACTTGGAACTCCACCCACCTCAATACAAGTCAATGGGACCAAGGCCCAGAAGTTATAGTCTCAATAGCTAATTTTATTTCTTCTAATAGTTCCCATATGGTGATTTTCAAATAACTGTGCCATTAAGAAGATATTGTATTGCATGTAATGGGGCACGTCTGCATAATCCTCTTCTTGGCAATGACAACCCCAGGCTTCATGCTGCCGTGCTTCATGAACATATAATGCAATATGGGCTGGTCTTTTTTGCAGCTGTGGGCTTCAGCATGGCTCCACCTGCTCCACTATTTTACTCTACTACGCAAACTCTGGATCCTGTCTAGAGTTTTCTACAGTGCATAGTGTGAAATATTTGAAAGTCCAATTAGTGTACTTTTCTGAGGTTGACAATTTATGCCAAACTATCTGAATTTTAAGTTGGTAAATCTCACCTATCTGGTGCGCCAAGTAGGTTAAAAGAAAAGACGGAGATTATACTATTTGACCCAGGTCTTGGCTGTCTGATTAATGTTACTTCCTGGAGCTGCTGACCCTTCAGTGACAGTGAATAATCTTCATTTACACACAAACCCTAGTCCATTGCAAAAAGTTCTTTCTTTCTTTCTTTCTTTCTTTCTTTTGTTTTACCTGTGCAGTTGTGTCCATCCCGGTGTAGCTGGTAGCCTGTGGCACACTGGCAGCTGTATCCTCCTGGCTCATTGGTACAGTTGTGGTCACAATGGCCGTTGCCCAGTGCGCACTCATCAATGTCTGTAACCAAGGACAATCCCGAAGGACATGGTGTCTTGCAAATGTTGCATACCAAAGTACTACTGACACACCTATATATTATTTGCATGACATAAGAATTGTTGGCAGACACTCAACACATACATGCGCAAGTGAGCATGCACAAGTGAACACACACACACACACACACACACACACACTGCTCACCCACCAAAACAAGAGTGGCCATCCCCATTGAAGCCCTGGTAGCACTGGCAGAAATAGGAGCCAATTATATTGCCACAACGAGCATTGGTGTCGCAACCATGATAACCTGATGCACATTCATTTTCATCTGGGGAGAGAGAGAGAGAACACAGAGATCCTTTTACTCAATTAAAAATTCTATTCAGTTCTATTCCGTAAACTTTATTCATCCGCACAGGGCAATTTTCGTGGCAGGCATAAAAGCATGCATTAAAATACACAAGGAAGCTGAACCAGTGTACAGGAAACTGAGTTTTCCATAGAGGGACGACAACACTAATTGCTTACCTTCGCAGTGTGTGCCGTTTCCCCGGTAACCTGGCCGGCAAACACATTTGTAACTCCCAAGCGTGTTCTCACACACACCCTGACCATCGCACACCACAGGACTCTCCTTACATTCATCCACATCTGGGACATAATGAGACAGAGAGAAGTAGGGGAAAGGGCGCACTTGAAACACTTTTAAGAACGGCACATGGGGGATTTTTATTTATTGCTGTGAAATTAGTTGTGATGAAACATTCTACTGCCAGTAAAGAAACCAACTGTCGCCAGTACAATGCTCTGATATGGGAAGATTTTTGTTGTTGATGATTTTGTAATGACTGTGTATTGACTGTACTGAAACCTATGATTTGAACAGGACACCCACATTGTCTAATTAGGAAATTTCTAGTGAATTAAACTATTCCTCATATTGTGGGGACCCTCAAGGACTCCAGGGGGTCCCAGGACCCCACTTTGAGAACAACAGCTATAGAACATAGAGTAGCATCGATGGTCATTATCAAAACTGACATCATATATAGAGAAAAACCTGAAAACATTATCTTTCACAGCAAGAACACTGGCAAATGGGAAAGCTTGGCTAAAGCATTTGGCTGTTATCTTGACAAATTGTGCAATTATTAAGCAAGCAGTATGTGTTAAGCATAGAAAGTGTATCATACCTTGACACACAGAGTAGTCTGGACACACAGGACCTAAGAGGGACCAGAGACCAGAAGTGCAGAAGTGAAGAGGGAAAAACAAAACAAAAGGGAAAAGTCAAAAAGAAGAAGATGAAACAAAGTGTCAGATTAACAGAGCCAAAACTGGAGAGGGCCAGAAAGGAAAGGACATTCTCATCAATGTAAAGGATAAAGAGATGAGATGGGCTGGGAAAGATAAACAACCACACAGAGAAACAAAGCACAGATGCAACAAAGCAGCAGATTAAAGCGTGTTATGCCTGCAAAGCATTCAATCCTGTCAGCAGTGCTCTGGCTTATTAGGACTGGGGCAACTCAGGTATGAGGAACTCATTAGAACAGATAAAAATCTTGATCTCAAACTTAACCAGGTGTGGTGAAGCTTATGGCAGACTTACCAACACAGGCAGGGGCCTCTGCTCTGAAACCCGGCTGGCACTGGCATACAAAGCTACCAGGAGTGTTCACACACACATTCCCCAGCTCACGGCGACACTGTTCCTCAAAGCTGCACTCATCCACATCTATAGAAAAAAACAAGGAGTTTAAATCTCTGGAGTTTAAATCTCTGTCTGTCTATTATTCAGAAACTGCATTTCCCATTTGTTGTGTTGAACTGGTATCAGTGTCAGATAAAATGCTTAAAAATGTAAAATTGTCATTGTACACCATGATACATCCACATTCCACAGTCAGGCACACCAGAGGTCAACATTGTAAACAAAATACCCTGCATTTGGAAATCTGCCTATGTCCTCCCCCTGTAAATAACTATAGGCCTCTTTCTAAACTGCCTGTCCTTGCTCAGACACTGGAAACATTAGTGAGTGAAGGAGTTTTTAGGCTCAGACAATATATTATTCAAGAATCAATCAGATTTTAGTTAACAACACAACAGTATAATTACAGCAGCCTTAAAGGTTGTAAATTATTTTATTGAGTCCTTGGACAATAAACACTCCTGTGCAGCTCTTTTTTATACAATGCATTTGATACTGTTGACCACACTATATTGAGGGAAATGCTTATTAGTATGGGTGTATCAGTTTTAGCTGTCAACCCGGTAACAGTTGGTTTGGATTAGTTGATGGACTTACTTTAAAATCTCTTAATGTCTGCATGGGTGTGCCTCAGGGATCAGTACTGGGTCCTCTTTTGTTCACTATTCATATCAATAGTCTTGGTCAAAATGTGCCTAATGCATGTTTCTACTTTTATGCTGATGACATGATTATATACCATTCAAATGAGGCTCTTGAACATTTGAAAGTTGCATTTAATTTGATTCAGTCTCAGTTTTTGTGAGCTCAAGCTTGTCCTAAGTGCAGACAAAACAAAGATGTTGTTTTCAAAGCATCAGCCCAGTGTCTGTGGTTGTTAGACATGGTTTATCATGGTGCTGTGAGATTTGATACAAATTTTAAGTTCTTGACTCATCATTGCAATTTGTATGCTAGGGCTGGTTTTACTTCTCTTTCCATGCTTAGACGCAGTCACTGGCTTACTTTTATATATAAGTCCATTTTAGGGAAGCTTTTGTCATATGTATATAAACTGTGGGTCTCATTATAGTCTGAGGTCCCAAGACTCTCTTTTGCTTAACATACCCAAAGCTCCAACAGAGCTGGAGAAAACAATCATTCATGGTTGCTGCCCCTCTGCTTTGAATATTTTGCAAAAGGACTTGAAACTTAATCAACTGGAACTCTCACTGAATTTGAAGAGATTGTCAGGTCTTTGGAACATGACTCTATTGGAAATTGCCAATGTTATTAGTAAGATGCTTGCTATGAATTCGCATTTCACTTAATCACCTGCAACTTTCTCTCTCCCTCTCCTCTTGGTTGTCTTTCCTTCCCTCTCTGTCTCTCTCTGTCTCTCTCTCTCTCACACTTTCCTCTCACCTCCCAGCTTTCCCCTCCTTCCATCTCCTTCTAATTCTCTCTACTTTATTGTAGGCTACTTTTACATTTTGTTGTTCTGTATGTAATTTCCCTGTCTGCAACTTTCCATTTTGCTGCTGTCTTGGCCAGATCCCCCTTTAAAAAGAGATGGGATCTAAGCTAAATAAGATAAAAAAATAAAATAAAATGGAAAATCGACCCTCACCTACACAGCCTTGTCCATTAGGAGCCATTACATATCCCAAAGGGCAGGAGCAGGTGAAGGAGCCAGGAGTGTTTTGGCATTCAGCATTACCCTGACAGGCCTGCAGACCTGTCACTGCAGCCAGTGCACACTCATCTATATCTGTAAAACACATGAGGCAGACATGCATTATGACTAGGCATACACTGGATATGCAGAGTGGAAAAATTAAGAATTTAGCATCTGTCAAAACTCTCCATCCAACTCAGAAACGAACATGCTCTCACACACACACACACACACGAAGAATCTCTCTCTCTCTCACACACACCACACACACACACACACTTACCCTGGCATCCGGCAGCACCAATCAGGTAACCACGGAGACAGCTACATGAGTAGGAGCCAGGGGTATTAGTGCAGTTGGCGTGGAGACCACACAGTCCTGTCCCCTCTCCTTCACACTCATCAACATCTGATAAGGAGAAAGAAGATAATAAACTGTACTAAACGCAGATCACTGCACACAATAAGATATATAAAACATGATTCAAATGTTTGCTTTGTGTTTAAGGTGCTACATGTAACATTTGGAAACATCAATATATCATTGTCAAATTAATAGTGATTCCTTGGTATAATTACAGTAAACAAATGAGACCATGATAATTGTCTAGACAATTGGCAGCTGCTATCTCACACATCAAATTAAGACCATATTCTCCATAAATGCCATTACTTCCAGTTGCAAAGAGGATCTTTGCTTCTTCTGCAAAATCCGTCCCGGTGGCACACAATTGAAAGTGCAGTGTAGAAGCTAGTAGAGGCTGCCAACCCTTCTCGGCAATCATCTAATTTGTTTCCAGTAATTATATGTCTCAAAATGAATGTGTAATTAATGATTTAGTGATGTTAAAATGCTACATGTAGCACCTTTAAGCACTGATTCTGCTGAGCTCCTTCTCACCGTGACACTCTGCTCCCTCCAGAGTGAAGCCCACAGTGCAGGTGCAGTTGTCTCCATCCTCCACCGTGCCAGAAGGACAGCCGCAGCCAGCGCTGTCGCCCAGCACCACCTGGTTCCCTGGACACGGAGGGGCAGGACTGGGGCCCGGGGAAACTGTGGTAGTGAGGAGGGCTGTTGATTTAGATGATGAGAATAAAGATGAACGTCAGGATAAGATGCCTGGCAAGTAAAAAGAGCAAGCAACAAAAGGCAAAGAAGCTCACGTGTAGTAAGTTTGTAGCTTGGTGTAGTTTCGCTGAGATTTCCAATAGCATTCTCAATCACATGGTTCTGAAACAGAAGAGAACAGACCGAATTTTATTTATGCAGTCAGCATCCAACATGGACTTCACAGACTATTATACAAATGTTCAACACTGAAACAGGGAACTGCTGAGCCAATTTCATGATCCCTTTTACCCTTCTTCAGTGGCAGATGGATTGGTTACCACTTAATGATGCCCAGTGAATGCAAATAAGTTTAGACAATTACAGCAAAGTAGATCCAGCAGCACGCTAATGACTATAAGACACCAGATTCTCTTGCATAGTGATGAGCGTCCTTGTTCCCCCGTCACTTGCCTGGCTGTTGGTGAACTGTGCCTCAGGGTGTTTCAGGACCTCGTTTTCATTGTCCGGGGGGCTGGTCACAGGCTCTGCTGCAGACAAAACCACCAGCAGAGCTGACAGGAGAGTCCAGAGGTGAGTCATCACCTGAATCTATGGGGACAGGTATACTGTGTGGCTATTAATTTAGAAGCAGGGCAAAAAAGAACAGGGCAGAGCAGAGGTTAATAATGCATAAAATAGCTGCAACGATGTGAGACAATTAAAGGTTACCGAGTTCAGTGAAACTTAACTCACATAAATTGTTCTCTGACAGTCACACCAGTCATATAGTTCACGTCTAGACATGTAAAACAACACTGGGGTGAAGGGATAAAGGCACCCTGTTATTAAGTTAACCATCGTTTACCCCCTGGGCTGTCTGCGCAGAACAAAAGAAACTTACAGCCCTACGTAGGCTATTATAACTAGAGTGAGTTTTGTGCGGTTTAAAGACAAAATAATATGAGAAGTTAAGAGTTGTGAGCGCGATGTTTATAAAAACTTTGCCCATTTTGAGTTGTGTACGGAGAGGGAACTCTGTGAAACCATATGAAACACAGCTGTAGGACTATAATGCGTTTCTATTTTAGCCTCCATGTGCAAGTTCTGCAAAGACGAACTAAGCTGTAGCCTATAAAAAGTGTAATAAACTTTGTCACTTACCCTGGTTAAATTTACTCGCGTAAATAAAAGCGGCTTTGTGTCACCTGGAGGGAGAGAGAGAGATTTCCAGTTGCCAAAATGCACTTCCTCCACTGTCTCCAGATGCGGGCTTGTTATGGAGAAATCAGCCGCAAGCCAGCCCAGCACGGGGGGCTGTACTGCAGTGACTCCACATCCTGCCCAGGAATCCTGCACTTCCCATTCCACAAATCCCAAACGACCGCAGAACAGGAACAACAAATACCCCAAATCCCCCTCCTTAAGTGCTGCTTGAGAGGCCGAAGATGCCCCTTCTTTGAACCCTGAACTGGAGGTCATAAACTAGTCATTGTGAATGGGAGGTCGGTCAAGCAAGGAGGTTCAAAGCCCCTGTGACATAAGAGACTTCACTCAAGGCCAGAAGAAAAATAACTAGAGTAATGTATTTTGTTTGCAGAACAAAGGGAATTCCCACATTAAAAATGAAGTCAAAAGGCCACATGGTGGCAGAAGGTGACTCCTCTTGACAGTCCACCTGCCTGGGGCTGGATTCACCAAAGTGCCCTTAAGATAAATCTTAATAAGTTAGGCTACCAAAGAAGAAATATTAGCAAGTTCTACCCAAATAGAAGAACTTTAATTCCTCTATCTTATCTTGGTTTCTCACCCATGAACTCCTCAGATAGGCCTATCAAGCATAAAACGATTATATTTTCAGTCATTTAAATTAGCCAGTTTGACGACAGCACTCGCGCGACCTGTGACGTTGACGGTATTACAAAACATTTAAATAACGGTTAATGTTAGCAAGCTTAACAATTAAATTATAAGCTTAAAATGTAACAGTTAAGGTACAGTAATTAAAACTATTAATACCGTAACTGTCTAAAATGTGTGTCTAAATGCAACAATTGCAACACTTTTAAGACATTTAAGACAGTTATAGGCCTTATGAACCTAGATTTATATGTAGGCCTACGTTTTTTCTTTGGAAGCAAAATACGGAAGAACTACTACTTTTCTCAGCTTCTTTCTTGAGATGAAACATATAGACATTTCAGTTTTTTCTTG
Source organism: Centroberyx gerrardi (assembly GCF_048128805.1). NCBI lineage: Eukaryota > Metazoa > Chordata > Actinopteri > Beryciformes > Berycidae > Centroberyx > Centroberyx gerrardi. Next base: position 9,287,103 of record NC_136005.1, read on the forward strand.
CAGTCACTCACAATAACGCCAAAGTTAAAACACACAGCTTTATTAGCCTACAATAATTCTGAAAAAGACAATCCAGTATCAGCACATGTTGTAGCAATATGGACCAGATGGTATCTGCATTGCATATGTAGCCACAGTCAATTTCATGGTTTTAGCTTCCATCGCTGATTTATGGTTTTGTAGCTGCTGGCCCATATAGCTCCCTGTGAGAATGAGGTTGAGAGAGCACAATGAAGCCTAGTAAAATACTTTAACTTCACAGGAACCCGTTATCATACAGAAAGGAAGGCATTGGAGCAACACAGAAAGAGGCAAAAGCAGCAACACCCAAATACACCAAGAGAGAAAAATACCGGTGAAACAAACACAGTCTGATGCTGATCAGTTTCTACAATCTGTTTACGGAAAATGATTAATTCTGGTGATGCATCAAATGGATTTCACTGTAGCAACATCATGGTGCCTAGGGCTGGGCAATAATTCAGTATTGTTTATCACTTCTCATTCATATTGGGATGAATTAATGATACTGAGTTATTATGATACACAATTCTGTTGTCTAAATTAAAAACCAAACACTAATTAAAATCTCTGACAAATGAGATCTGAAACAAATTAGGGAATATTATTTTCAAATTTAGTTTTTTCATACTTTATATTACCATGCAATTCAAAGTGATGAACATCAATTTAAGTATTTAACATGTGATTTTGCATATGTTAGTCATATATTGATATCGAAATAACTTTTTAGGATTATTGTGATATTCATTTTGTTCATATCACCCAGCCCTACGCTGAAGAGCAAATGGCAGAGGAGGTTCAGAGATTTTTTCACACTGCTGGAGTAGGCTAGACCATGTTGCACAACACAGCACAATGGATAGGCCTAACCCTTAAAGTATACAGCATTAGTCCAGCGATTCTCAGCCATCGAGGCCTGCAGGTTTTCATTCCAACCAAACACTACAGCAGCCGATTTCACTGATCAGTTCCCCCACTCTGGCTGAAGGTGTGCAAGTCAGTGAAATGGGCTGTTGTACACTTTGGTTGGAACTAAAACACACTCCTGGGCCTCGATGGCACATGGTTGAGAAGCACTGGCACTGTGTAGCCTTGTACTGTATAGCCGCTTAGAGAAGATGGCACACACAGAAGCAATTGTCTGTGAAAGTTCAGTCTGTGGAAGTCTTTTAGGAAGAAGATGAAGGCCACAGAACTTGAATGGATAGAACGGTCCTTCCACTGTTTGCCATTATGGAATTTTAAGGGTTAGTTGCTATGGTGACTGACAACGCAAGTCTGGGCATTAAGGCCATAAAGTATGTCACACTGTGCAGATGTGTCTGTTGCACAAGTGCTTATACTGTCAAAACTCAACCGAAAGCTGACATTAGTGACAAGAGTAATGTAGCATTATCAAAACTTCTCTCGCTAGCTCTGCTACTCAACATTAGCATATTAGCAATCCATGGCAGAAAGACGACAGGGAAGTTCCTTTGGTTCTTGCTGCAAAACCTCTCACCCCAGCAACTTGCCGTAAGTCGGTTTATATGGAAGCTAGCCCAATGGTTCTCATAAAAACGGCCGCCGCTGCCTGCAACTATCCTGGAACGGTGATTTGAATGGGAATGACTGTTCTATCCATTGAGTTCTGTGGTGAAGGCTCGTCAGGATGGGACTAAAAGGGAGTGTCCATCTGGCTGCCCTTGGCCCCGGGCGATACCACCCCATAGCTGCTCTCCTGCCACCGCAGCCACTGCATGTGCATCTCTTTCTGGACCTGTCACAACAAGGCACACACACGCAGAGAGACATCAATTGGCGCGTTCTCCCCGGGGAATGCAATTTTCATCAACACTTAGACATTTAATTGCTTTCTGGTAGAGAGAAAATAAGTCGTATCCTTGCAGTGATTGGCTACATGCTGTTTGTGCAAACTAATGTGATGTTGCTGTCACAAGTCATGCTATTGTTATTTTTTGTGATCTAATTTATTATCTTATGTATGTTTTCTTTACATTTTAATCATTTAGTTGTCCTCAAATTTGTATTGTAAAAAAAAAGCATTTCATTTAATATTTTTATACCATGGTGCCATTTGCTTTGGACAAAGAATTCAGATGACAAAGTCTGGGGCTGATTTCCTTAGTCGACTAATTAGTTATTAAGGGTTAAGTCGACTAAGCTATTTATTGAGTACATTAATGGGCTATCAATGCTATTTTTCACTGAATTGCTTATTTACTTTCTGATTGCATCTCTGGTATCAGAACAATATTCACAAATAGGCATTTGTCTTCACTGATAAACAATAGCTCTAAAGGTCAGATTGAACAATTGTTTGTATTAGCAGGCGGAAAGCAATGTAGAAGCAGTTTTGCAGAAATGTAAATTGACTATTCCATTAGTCTATTAGATAAAATGCGATGACTTTAGTAGGTGTCATCCCTATGACAGTCAGAAAAAAAGAAGGTCTAGGGTTGGCCTCAGATTTATCTCAGTGACTACATAAGCGCTCAAGGTATTTCCCTTATGTAATGAGAGAAAGAGGCAGTGGCAAATCATTTCACCCCTGACAATCAGGCTTTCCCTATAAAGAAGGACATAAACCACCTCAATATGCAGTATCCCCTATTAGCATATGATCTGGGTACACTGATTTATTACACAACAGAGAAATTATTTGCACTATCTGTTAAATATTTTACATTACAGTATAACACATGCTTGAGAGTGTGTGTGTCCCAAGTGGCTTGTACTGACCTCTTGATTGAGAAAGCAATAGAGAATTGCTACAAGAAGCCCCTGTAAGAGAGACGGTTTCAATAAGTAACATTTTCAAAACAACACATCTGCTGCAGGCCCATTCAGCATCATTAAAACATTGCTCTTCCAAAAGTATAGTTTGAATGTCAGATACACACAATTATAAAATGAAGGTTGAAATGTTGAAAAATGAGCTGTGACATTCAAAACAGGTTAGGAAAATCTATTATGTATTGCTCACACACACACAGCCCGCACACAAGAGTGGAACAACTCTGAATACATTTATAACTAAATAATGAGCTTGCCGTAAGCAATGAATGGGTTGGTCTAGAGGAGAAGCCTGTAAACTCCCCTGCCTTTCCTTTCATCTTTACAGTGAAAGATGCAGAATGACACTGATGTTAGTTGTTTTATCCCTTTAACGATCAAAGCCTCCGTTACAGCTAATTAGCCGCTATTGTAACCGGTGGATTTCATACTGATGCGTATTTAAAATGAACTCTTGAAGACGGGGGACAAGAACAAAAGCTTATTTAGCGAGGTGGCAAGTAAAACAGCTTGTGCCACATGTGAGGTAAGTGGAGGAAGCCATTCAAGTTTTGTATGGTCGCGTGTCTCAGAAATGCAGCCGCCCCTTCCTTCCCCAGCCTCCTTCACATTCCCACCAACGCAGCGCTGCTAGGCCCCTCCCACATTCCTCAGAAAGCCTTGGGTGGTAATCATGCAACTGAGTGCTGTCTGGTCCACCAACTAAGACTGTTAATGACTGTTTGATGATCTTTGTTGAGTATTTATGAAGCCCTGACTCAATTAAATTCAATTAAATTAAATTCAATTCAAGTGTATTATCCCCGAGGGGAAATTGTTGTGGCAGCCAGATGCATAAAAAGACACACAATACATAAAGAAACACACTCCTGCTGCCAGTCCCTACAAGAGCAGCGCCCATCTCAGCCATAACAGCGATTTTGGCTTAGATTACATTTGACCGATCCTACAGGAATGTCTACAGAGGAATCAAGCCGAGGAAATCTCAGTTCATCAGGACAGAAAAAGAAGGCACGACTAGGCTTACAAAAGAAGAAGGAAGCTCTCAATACTATCTGAGACTGAGAGAACTAGCAGTGACTACATTTCAGTCCGACAACAAGCAGGGCATGACAATAGGGAACTTCCCCTCCTGGAGGAAACCTAGAAATCAGAGCCTACAGGTGGATGCTGGGGTGGAGGTGGGGATGATGAAATGTTGTGGTGAGCAGCAGCAATGATTGTCAGTCTGAGTAGAGTAGCAGCAGCATAGGCGAAGCAAAAAGGTGAGCAAGTGCATTTGGTAGCTTAAATAGACCCCCTTATTGGTGTTGGATATGAGTTGCCATGAGTGGTGTGTGTGTCACGTGTCTTGCAGCGAGACTCGAGTTGTCTGCCTGAAATATAGCTTCGCAGGCTTCGCTTCATGAATATAACTTTGAATAGTGTATGGAATGATATGCATAAATGTGCAGAAAGCAAAGATTTAGTCTTACATTCTCTGATAAAAATTGTACTCTAATTGACTGTCCATTGGAAGCCGGTAATGTGTAGAATTAGATGCATTTATCTTCATTACTTAGGCTTCGCTCCCATGACCATTAAACAGATTTTACAGCAATTAAGCACATTTTATCTTCAGGGTAAACTGTCAGATGCAAAATATATAACAGATTCCATTATGGGTATGTGTGGGAGTGTGTGTGTGTGTTTTTTGGCGGTGCTTGTGCATGTACAATATGTGGGATGAGATGGTTGTTTGGATGTTGTGTGTATTTTTTGATGTGTGTACCTGAAAGGATCCCATGCAGAGCTCGATACAGAGGCGCAGGTTCACATTGAAGTAGTCAGGCAGAAAATTAAAGAACATGTAGTGGGTTCCAAACAGAGGGATCAGGAGGAGGGTGGATTTAGTCAGGCGTCTGTTGCATACAAGAGAAGAAACAAAATGCGGGAGATGAAGGAGGGGGGGAGAGGAAGCAGCGGGAGTCAAAAAAAAAAAAAAAGAAGATATACTTCTGTCTCATTTGAATGCTGTTGCTGATTGCATCATGCACGTTGACACTAATCTTAGACTCAATCAAGAGGATGCTGTGTGCGTGTCAGTCTGCGGACGGATTTGTGAGTGGAAGTGTCGTGGCATGTGTGTGATTCAGACTCAGGATATTAAAATATGAGTTTATAGGTAGTGGAATGCTTTTATGTCTGCATATTCATGTAGGTGGTGCAATTTAAGCATCAAGACCTACCTTCAGAATGTCTTTTATAAGATCTGCATATGCATTATGAGCCTGCAGGCTTTAAGTAAATTAGTCAGCCTATTCCAATTAGAACTTCTTCTGATAAGCCTCTTGGCAAGTTTTTTTTTGTTTTGTTCTTAACTCTGTATCATTTTGAGATTCACTGTGAATGAAATGTGCAGTACAAATAAAATGCATTATTATTATTATTATTATTAAGCGGTAGATGTGGCCAGACTGAGTAGTCAGTGATTCAGTGATGGTAAAATGAATAAGACATTGTTAACTGTGGTGCAGCAACAGGTTTTCACACTACAAATTTGCACCTCTCCCTCTAGTCAATATGAGCGCTGCAGTATCTGTCAGAATGAGGAAGCTCAATATTCAAAGATTTAACTAGTCAGACATAACCAACTGTGTAAAACCAAGAAAGAGGTAACTATATTAAGGTAAGAGAGGAAAGAAACCAGTTTAAGTATGGAGTATGGAAGACAAACATGATCAAAACATACTATAAACTTCAAAAAAGAGGGCCATACCACATGCAGTGCTTTTGGGATTTGGGAATAATATGTACTGTATAATAACATGTGGTATTTGGGTATAATATGACAGATTTTCTCAGTTATACCTTAATGGATTGGCCATTTCTGGTCAACAACAGACTTCCACTGCAGATCTTTCTGTTATCAAAACCCAGTGATTACTAAAGCGGGAGGTTTCACTGGTCAGTCCGCTCTCTCATGCCGTATCTACAACTGTGTCTGTGGCTAAGTGATTACCTGTATTGAGATGAGTTATTGAATTGGATGAGGCGAGGATTGAGCTTCTGTATCAGAATCCTAATGATGTTCACGAATAGCATGAAATTGACCTGTTGATAGAAAAGCATGCAGAATAAAGAATAGCAATGCAAGATTTGAAAAAAATGTTCAGCTTTAAAGCGCCGAAGCCTTGGCAAGTACCAAATGTTGCTAACAAAAATGTGATTACATTGCTAGTCTGAATGTCATGGAAACAATATGGGTAGGCAAGTGTGTAATTGACTGGAATTGGAGCGAAGGCAGTTTGGGCAGCCTATTCTAATGCATACAAAAGAACATCAGCGTTTTGAAACATCCAACTTTTCAAATCATCTCTCAGAAATCAACTCTCAATAGCAGGCAAACAAATCATCTGCATAACAACCTTGAATCTGCCAGATACATAACTAACACATCCATCATTTTGTTTGTTTCAGCATAATGGCAGGTAATTGGTTGTCACGGAGCATTTACCGCTATAGAGACGACAATTGGTCCTTTGATGATCCACCAGTAGGGAGAGTCCTCGTTGATGTCCCAACATCTGTATGGGAAGACATTTTACATTGTAGATTTTAATCATTCAGCTGAAGCTCTTTTCCAGAGCAACTTACAATGAGTTCATCCTTAGAATCAGCATCAGTTCCTAGTTCCTGTGATTATATAAGAAGCTGCTAGGAAAACAAATCAGAAAGATAACAGCTAAGGAGAGAGGTAGGGATTCAGAGGATGATAACAAAGCAAAGTATCATATCCATATTAAATCAATGCACAATAGGGAAGTTAAAATATAAACAATGTATGTGCACCACTGAAGATGTCATGCATCGCATTATCAGATTTTAACAAATCATTAATTTACTTGGAATTTAAAGTATAATAAATGACTTTATACTTTTTCTCCTTATCTCCTGCTCTTATTTCTTTATCAATCATATATCTATCATGCATGATCGTTTTAGGGACAGGAATATTTGTTAAATCTACTGTGAAGGCGCTGTGGCTCTGACTATTGCACTCCTTACTACTGGCTGTAATGTTGGTGATCTAGAAATTTGAGTTCATTCTACTGTTAGTAGACTGACGGCATCAGCTAAATGCCTAGATATAAATGCATATGAGAAATAATGGTGATTGTGGTGTTTTATACGAACTCTGTGTCTTCAAAGTAAACCCTGGATCCAATCCACACGACTATGAAGAGAACTGGCACACCTGTGGAAAGGCAGAAAACCAAAACCATGTTATTGAGACACATTATAATCAGTGTAGACCAGGTTAGGTGAATGAATAACAATTAGACAATTAACAATATCTGAACCCATTGGGTGAATGTCAGCAATTTTTATGTTAATTTCTAGATCTGACTTGGGAAGCAAGGACTCCCAGCAAATGTCATATTTCAGAAGCTTTATGTACTATCCATGTGTGTAGCATGTGTGCCAGTATTTACCGCCAATAGACTGTGAGTGTCTGATATGCATTGACCCCTTTCATTTAAATATACACCAGAAGCTCTAAGAAATCAACTACAACATTTTTTATATGATATATTCAACCCACAACCATAATCAAGTTCATGAGAGTAGAGGCGAGTGCCACAGGGATGTAAAGTTAAATTCAATTTGTTTCGTAATTATAGTTCATTCCACTCAGTCAGGAGTTGCTGGGCCATGTGAAAATAATAAGCTGGGGATGTTGGCAGATGGCTCGTTGTGCTGCTGTGAAACTCATTTGAAATAGTGAACTGTAATAAGCCTCGAATGGTGGAGGACTCATTACAGACTCTTCAGCTCTGAGTGTAAAGTTCTGATTTTGACAGAAATTGGAGGGATGATGCATCTTCCAGTCTGTTCCGGGGTTTAAAAAATAACACTGATTGGCCTAATGGGGGCCCTATAATTAAAGCTGAAGATGTGTAACTCAAACGTGTTATCTCAGACACCATTGGTCCAATTTTGACGAAACCTGGAGGGATGATGCTTCATAGCACTGTGTTCTGAGGGTTAAAAACTAATTGTCTTGATGGAGGTGTTATAATTAAAGGTCAAAATGTCAAAGTTTCACAGTCCATAACTGCTACACCACTGACTCTGATAATAGGGGTGATGCGTTTTGTTACTGACTGGCCCAAGGGGGCCTGCATCATTTGCGGGGGAACGACCTGTTTCACTTTTCATCACATATTAACAGAAAACCTCATTCAATTCAGCTTGCTATACTTTGGAAGGCTTAGAATTGAAAATAGCAGATTGAAACGTAGTCCAAGACGAAATTAGTTCTGTCACAAATTGCCATGCAAATTATTCAAACTATTCCAAAGAAATGCAAGTTCGGTGGATTGGAGCTTCTAAATTGCCTGGTATGAATGTTTGTGTGCCCCGGGAAGACTAGTGGTGACTGAGGCATATCTAGCAGAATAAAGAATACATCTATTTTACAATATCAAAAAAGCACAAACAGATTATGTGCATGCTGTACTGGTTGGAGATGCAAAAACAGGTGTACATAGGCCCAAAAATCCAATGAAGACAAGATGCATGGGGAGCTCACACTTATTTGTGAGTGTGAGCTCCCCCCTTGCACTGATAATGGAGTAACTCAAAAATGTTTTGCAGATTTTCACTTTAGCACATGTCGCTGTTGGGCAGATGTAGAATAAAATGGAGACTTTGCATTGAAACATCTGAGTTTTTTCTTCCATTTACAAGCACAAGCCCCCTCTAGCATCTAGTATACAGCCATTTTGGAAAAAATCATTACCTCATTTAACCTAAATGAAAAATCCAATATCTCTAAAATATAGATGATCCAATCTGTAAAAGTATTCTCATTTTGTAAACCAAAGAACTAAGTTGTTAGGTGACTAAAGTACCATCATTTGTTTTTCAGTCGTTTTGTAAGAATAGATGTCATGTATTTCAAATGGGGGATATGTTATTCTGGAACAAAACTCTTCATATAGACCTAGTCCTGCCTTAGTGTGATATGGATCTGGGAAAGCTGCCCTCAAGGTCCTCACCCCAGCCCAGCAGGCCGAAGCCCCAGAGACATCGACGGCTGTGGTGGAAGGAGGAGAGCAGCAGGGAATTGAGGTAGAGCGCCTCCACCAGGAGCCAGAAAAAATTAGCCATTACGCAGTAGTGACAGAAGACCACAGAGGCCTTACAGGCAAACTGGACAGAAGAAAAGGAAAGGAAAGGAAAGGAGAGGGGACAGAGAGTGAGAAAGAGGGATGGTAACAGTAAAAAAAGTAGGGTTTATTATGTGAGAGGAGACATACAAGCAATGAGTGCACTGCATAAATAAGAGGACAAGCAAATCCACCCAGTGGAATTTCTTAATGCAGGCAAGAGCCTCTTACAGTGGAGAGGGTGCAGTGGTTGATGTCGTCGCTGGAGAACAGAGTGGCATCCTTAATGAACACTGCCACAGCTTTCAGGATAAAAGTAATGAAGAGCTGGATGTGAATATAGTTCCTGGCACAGCGCAGACGTCTGTCGAAAAAAGCAGACAAAGCACACATAAAAATGTATAGCGTAGTGCAATCTCACAGAAGAGAACAATGCTGTCTGGGGCATTTTGTACAGATAACACAGTTAACACAGTCAGACGGGTTGATAAGAGCTCAGCTCAGTCAGATAGTTAACATCAAACTCCTACTTTACAACAGATGATTACACTTCATTTTATTCCTCATTAAAACCTCCAATTGCTTCTCCTATACATCTAAAACAGTTATAATGCCTTAGTGTGTGTTGACAGTGTCTATAGCGCCACTGGTCTTTTAACATCATTGATAAATAAGACCAGAGATCCATCAAGGTAAAACAAAGCTACCATTCATGCATTTTGATATTGGGATATTGTGACGCATGATTCTGCTGTCTAAACTGATGATAACAAGCAAATTTTATTTAAAAACAATGACAAAAATGACCAAAAAAAAGCATTTTATGGAAAATTATTTGAAAATTTCAGTTTTGTTTGACATCACACCTATCATTACCATTCGGTTCAATGGGATGAACATTAATTTGATTATTTAACGTGATTCTGCATACGTGAGCCATATTGTGATATGCATTGATAAATGTCCTCAACCATATCTGCCAGCCCTAGTTCAGCAACTATCATCTATAGATCTTTTTAATGCATTCATACATTATCAGAATAACAGACTGAGCACATCAAGAGGAGGAGACAGGGTACCAGGAATACTAGTATATTAATATTATATAGGCCTATTATCTAGGCCTATAGGAGAATACCTGATTCAAAAATTATTACTAGTGGAAGTATAATCTCACCTTTAGTTTAGGTTAGTGATGAACAATGGAAGAAAAACCAGGAAACATGTATGGAAGTCTGACCTAATAACTGATGACTCTCAGTGTTTCTCTGCCTTAATTATAAAGGGATTCAGTGCAAAGATCTGCATCTTTTATCTATTCTGGGGCTGCTGTATAAATTGATTGAAAAATATAATTTACATGGCACACATGAGAGGAAAAGGTCTTCTGTGTAGATGAGCTGTGAAAAAAACTGTCCTCTTTGGAAGACCATGAAACTTATCGTAATCTAGTCTATTCATACCTGAAGAGCAACAGGATCAACACGGCAACACAGAGAACCACCAGGGAGACGCTGTAGCCGATGGTGTATATCACCTTCACTGTGACAAAGTATGACTGCTCGTTCTAAAGGCAAGAGGAGAAAAAAGATCTTGTTATAAAAGGATGTTACGCTCAAATATCAAAGCTTGCCCGGATGCTTTCAGGCTTCAAAAATGAATCTAATATCCCAAAATGAGTCCAAATTGCACAGCATCTACGGGACACATTCAGAAAAAATTGAAACTCAAATATACAGGACAGATGGGTATTTGCAAAAGAGTAATTGCAAGAGAGTTTTTCCATATTTTGAGTCCAATGGGAATGGAGTAAGACTGTAGTGGAGTTGTCAGTTACTATCATGTTGACTCTAAAAGTGTCTAAGAGTAAATACTAGTGGTTTTATACCCATCTCACACACATCATCATCTGGATTTTGAAATTAGGAAATCGATACTATTGATATTGCTTCAGATTAATTTCCAATTCTTCAATGACTGCATAGTGTTGCCACTACAGTCTCAAATCTGTATGATAGACAACACTAAAAAAGACGGTTCCTCTGGGTTTTATGGGCTGAATGGTGTGTTACATTGTTATTTAAAGGAACACTTTTTATTCTACGTGGTTCTTCAGGGATAATTGAAGAACCATTTCAGGTTCCATGGTTCTTCAAGTCAGTAATGTGTCCTCATGTTACTGTTATGGATCCATGTGGAACCATCATGGAGTCTGTATGTATCTGCTTGGATTCTGATAGGTCTTAACTCTAAAAGCACCAAAAAATTGGAAGGTGATGAAGCAGGCTTTTCAAATCAAATTGCCTACTAATGACACAGGTTTGACCTCCACTCACACTTCTGTCTAAAGCGTAGTTGATTGTTTTTCAGTAAATAGCAATAATAGAACAATTTGAATCTCTGATAATGCTATATACCATTACATTACTATAGTGCTATGTGAGGATGGTTTTGTCTCTTAAAAAAAGCTGCTCTGTATAACACCAAAAGCAGCTCCCTTATGATTATAAGCCAGTCAGTACTATTAAGCACCATTCTCTCTTTGTGTAACAACAGAGCTTATATCTGACAGGCAAAATAGGAATCACTTACTGCCTTGTAAAAATATATTCAAATGAGACACAATTAGGATTGAATGGATTTTCCTCTCCACTTTCAAGAGGTAATGAGCCATTAAGCGCCAGGCCTGTGAATGCACTCCAATCTCAACCACCCTTAGAAAACAAGCATATGGGCAGCAATTTCACTTGCTCTCAGTCTAAATGACTCCACTAGAATCTTGACAAGAGCTTCTCAAAACGTGATACATTTTGCTTCTTTGCCAAAACAAGAACATCACTCTTGCAGGTTTGCTCCACTCTGAGCCATTGTCGATTTTCGAAACAGGGAGGAACAGGCGAGTTCTCCTCCTGTTTTTGTTGGTTTTCCCCCCTGTTCCTGTTGCTTCTCCTCCTGTTTCTAATCCTATTGCTTCACCCAAACCTCTTTCCTCGCAATCTGGAATCTCCCTTTCCCTTTGCGACCCCCTGACCCTCTCCCACTGCCTTGCTCCTCCAGACAACTCTCCAGCCACTCTCACCTCAGGAATGTCATCATCCACGCTGCAGGCGATGCGGTACGGTGGGAAGGGCCTGGACCAACCGCCGCTGGTGCAGTTCCGGCTCACCGACCCTGAGGTGAAAGGTCGCAGGTCCAGAAGAGAAACACAGCCTCAAATCAGATGTTGAATCGTTATATCATCAATAACATTATGTATTCTGGTGTAATGTTTGGCATTTTAGGCTACATAATGCTAGATATCCTTATATGTAAAGCAGGGTTGGAGTCAATTCATGAATGAACTCATCAATTCCAATTCAACAACTGATGAATTGGAATTTCAAGAAGTTTAATTTAATTAAATGAAAATCTGTAAAATTCCATGTTTTTTTTTTGTTTTCTTTTCTTACCACATATCTGAGATTACACATAGTGTTATATATTAGCAATATTGAATATCATAAAATGTTAAAGGTACCTATCAGGTGGTATTTGATGTAATCGTAATACATGCATTATGTTGAATGTATTTGATTTGTTTAACTGTCTTTTATTTGATTCATAATGTTTGATTTATAATGTTTGCAAGTCAAGACAACCTCTCTTAGAAGTGGAATTTCAAGGAATTTAATGGAATTAAATTCTGTTTCCTGTCATTCCAATTCAATTCCAGTTTACTTAGAGCTGGGCGAAATTCCAATTCCAATTCCAATTCCAACTCCAGGAACTGAATTGGAATTTACCGTGCATTCTAAATTCAATTCATGAATTGCCCCAACACTGATGCAAAGGTGCGTCTCTTTAGCTGGTTTTACTTTCTGCACACTCGTAAAGCTCTTACATTCTATTTTTCAAATTGAGATAAAAACTAATTTGAATTCAGTCTCCTGTGAAATTCTGGCAAACCCAGAGAGGAGGCATGGGGCTTATTCAGTAAAAGAGAGTTCATTAGGATTAAAATCATTTTTTGTTTTGGCTTTCGTCAGAATAGTAATTCTGGCTTCACCTTGACTCACTACTGGTCTACTCATTATCACCTCAGCCTGAAAATCCCCCACACCCTCCTCCTTTTCACAGTGTGATCTGCAGGCACCTGTATTGTTTCTGAAGAGGGAGAAGACAGCGGGACAGGCTCTGTGGGCCGTTTCCCCCACCGCAGCACTAGGCCAGCAGACGACTGCATCCCAGAATGGCAGACAACCTTTCAGTTGAGATAAGAGGGGAAAGAGATATAAAAAAAAATGTGAGTGTTTGTGTCTGTCAGACTGGTAAATCAGAAGAATGAGAAAGAAAAAAAAAGTGAGTTTGTGCGTCTGACTGCTAAATCAGAAGAAAGAGAGGGAGGGAAAGAGATCACACAAACATTAAAATGCACAAATGTCACACCTTCATATAAAACCCCATGCAGGTGCTTGTACACATATACACACATGCACTACCCAGCCGCCACACACACACACGGAGCACACACACATACGCACAGACATACATACACAAGTACGAGTGATGTATCACGCATAAAACTTTCAACAGTATTCTTTATCAGAGCCACAACATCCGCTTGTGTGTAACTTGTATCAAGACAAGGATAAGGATTTACAACCAAGACCTTTATCTTGAAATATATTACACAAACCATTATGCAACTATACTTAACAGCCTCCTATACTGGTGCAACACAGTGATGGATCACTCAGTGCACATTCATTCTCCACTTAGGACGCTCTCTCTCTCTCTCTCTCTCTCAGACTCTGCCTTAACAACTGATGTTCCTCTATGAAGTATTTATTCCATCTCAGTCTCCTGCGGTCAATGTGAACATTTGCAGTATATCATATCACGGCGAGAGCCACTCTTGAATTCATATGAGCTGTTACTGCATGGGGAACAGAATAACAGAATGGCTGATTTGAAGACAGAAGAGAAACCTTGTGCGGTGCTGTTGCTCTGCTCTGCAATGTACTGAAGGCAGCGATGCTCCTCTTTCTCCAGCTGAAATATGTACTCACATTCAGGGTGCAGGCTCGACAAAGCCTAGAGAGAGGAAGGTGGGAAGGGAGGAAGGAAGGGAGGAAGGGAGGAAGGAAGGAAGGAAGGAAGGAAATCCTGCATTAGTTTCAATCCAAAGCATAGAAAAAAAAAAATCAATCGAAGAAAATGCATGGCAGTTCTTTGGAGTTGCCCTTACAGACATTCATCTGGACTTTTTAGTAGCGAACAAACTGTCTGATAGTTTCAAAATGCCCAATCACTCTGTAATAACAAAGTACTGTACACCTACAGTTTAATGACATATTACAAACATGCAGATGGGTCTCCATGTGTATGAAAAAAAGATATATGACAATTTTTAAGAACAGTGACTCACTTGGCCTGTATGCATTCCCTTTAGCAGAAAATGCTTTCCTACTAAAATAGTTGCCTTTTGGCAAAACACATCTATCTCCATTGGCGGTATTAAGCGAAATGATCTTTCAAGACAATGTGCGGGAGGGGAAAGCTTGGAAAACTCATTAACTGAGTTTGTCCTGAAGAACACATCCATTTTGATCAGAGTTTAGGTTATTGTCTCATCCAGGAAAAAGAGCCGTAGTCCTCCAATAACTTTAGCCTACGTTGCTGCTGTGAACACTGTCTGTACAGTGCAGCTCAGAAATCTGTCTGCTTATTTGCCAGTCTGCCCCGGCACATCCCTCTCTTTCCCGAGGTCAAGTAAAAACAGGATAACCAGATTTGCATTTGACATCAGTCTGACATTTATCTCCGTCTAAAGCAGATGAGAGGATTCTGTTTCTGAGAAAGCAAGGACTGAGGTAAGGTAGGAGCTGGAGTGGGGATGGGGAGGGGGGGATGGGGGGGGGGGGGGTATAGAGAGGAGGTGCGCTGAACGAGGGCAGGAGTGTGAGACGCTTGGGGGGATCATGAGTCTGTGGTAATTACCCTCTTGGTTGTACCTGGGTGTGTATGTGTGTGGGGGGGGTGTAATAGATGGAAACCATTGTTGTCTGGTTGGGAAGTACAAGGCATGATATGATTTTGGCAGGAATGAGAGCAGTGTGTGTGTGTGTGTGTGTGTGTGTGAGAGAGAGAGAGAGAGAGAGAGAGAGAGAGAGAGAGAGAGAGAGAGAGAGAGAGAGAGAGAGAGAGAGAGAGAATCAGAGAGAGGGATAAGTAGACAAAAAAAAGAGACAAAAGAAGAACAAAGGAGAAGAAAGGAGGCACAAGGCAGACATAATCACAATGCCCCTCCATTTACAAAATTACTTGAATTTTCAAGAACGGTTTGCATTCAGTTGTTCATATGCTGAGTATTTTTCAGGCAGTTATTTAGACTCTCTCCTTCGGTTCCAGAAGCAGTACATTCAGTAAAAAATATCTATATACCAAATTGTCTGAGGATGAGAGAACAAGGCAGGAGAAGAAGAACAAAGACTGCAGACACAACCTTAATCAAGTGATCCTTTACCCAGTGTTATTAATAGACATATTGCACAGACATTTGTCCTTGACTCTTCCATCACAGTCTTTCTCCGAAAAGAGCCCAGGGAAAACAAGCCTCTCAGTGAAAAGACAAAACCAAATTCAGAGGGGAAAAAAAGCTTCATAAGCTAAATCCCCCTGGGACCACAACAATTCCCTCTGGAAAACCCCAGTTTGCTCCACTCATAAGCTTCCTCAGTGTCAGCCAATAAGAAGCACTGGTTTTGTGTTGTAAACATTTCCATTAAAAAGATCTATGAGTTTCTCTGAGGGAAAACAGCGACATCTGCATCTATACAAAACACACCTGGAGCCATCTCATGAGATCACGACTGAGCATCGCCTTGCATAAATATGGCCTTTTATGATAGACCTCTGATTTAGGAAGGGGTAATAAGATATATTACTCAAGGCAAGCTTTGGTATGCAACCCTGGCGGAAAACGACGTCAAACCCCCTTAAAGTTTGCAAGTTACAACTAAAATGCCAAATACGAGCAACAAACAAAAGGCAGTTCACCCCTAAATGTAATTTTTGTTTCACACACTAATTCTCAAATAAGCACTCCTGAAACTAGTGAAATGTAGGAGAGGAGTGTTGGAGTGTTTGTAGTAATATATATTACAATCTTACGATAGATAAAGATAGATTGGCTTGAATGAGCAAGCAATTGGAATACCATTTACCACCATTTATAATAATAAACTTTATTTATATAGCACAACAGTGAAATTCAGAAGTCATAGGTTCCAAGAAATTATTTGGCTCAGCGGGACCATAAAAATGGAGAATTGAATGGGGCCCAGGATGGAACCCTGAGGGACTCCACCGGTAACCCCGGCTACAGACGACCTGGATGTTCCAATTGCTACAGAGAAGTTTCTATTTGTCAGGTAAGAGGAAAACCAGTCAAGAACAGTACCATGGATGCCGACCCAGTGTTGAGATGATCTAACAAGAGGAAACGATTTTTAAAAAAGCAGAAAAGTAAATAAAAACAGGTCATTTAAAACTTTGAGAAATTCTGTTTCTGTGCTATGCAAGGCCCTCAAATCAGATTAAAACCTCTCAAAAAGATCACTGCTGCACATAAACAGTCTGTTTGTCAGTCAGTTTGATTGTTGCCAGGATGACAGGAGCGACCAAAATAAAAACTTTCAGAAATGTAATTAGCAGCTTGTCAAGGGCGCAGGAGGTAGGCTTCATTTTAGCTATAGTCTCACTCAACACACCTGCAGAGATGGAATTACAGCACTCAAAACTCAATATGAGAAGCTCCAGATATTCTGAGGAGCTGGGGTGATGTGCTGTCATATTATTATCATTGTTATTATTGTTAACAATAATATTATTAGTTTTCCCTAAGAAATGTAAAAAAAACTCAGCGTTCTCAGAAGATGATTCAGTACTGACATTAGGAGGTGCGTCTGTGGCAAGGCTGATGACAGAGTAGAGAACGTTAGATTTTATATTATTTTTTTTCAATAAGATCCATAAAATAAATTGCCTTTGCATTTTTAAGCTCCGTATTAAATTGTCGCATACTCTTTCTTAGGATGTCAAAATGAACAGTGAGTTCCAGTGGCCTTCCATTTTCTCTCTGCTTTTCTGAATTCTCTTTTTAAGGAGTGAATAGTCTCTGTTAACCAGACAGAGGAGTACAAGGTTACATTCACTTCTATCCAGGCTGGGAAGCACAGCATCAAAGATAATATATTTGTGATCAGAGAAGCAGACATCTTTACAGAGATCATTGTTTAAGGCCACCCCATAGGACAAAAACAAATCCTGAGACTGACCTTTAATGTGAGTTGGACCTGTATTTGTTAAGATTAAATTAAAGGAATCAATAATATTTAAAAACTCAGAGGCACTCAGAGAGTTTTCAGGACAACACATGAATATTGAATTCATTTGAGTATAATACAAGAGAGCAGGTCCGAAAAGTCTTTTGGAAACCCAGAAGGTGATTTAGGGGGAGCTATAAACTAAAACACAAAGAATTTGGAGTTTAGCATGATTGAGGAAAGCAACAGATTCAAAAGAAGAGAAGCTGCCCGGAGTTACCCTAGAGCATTTTAGATTGTCCTGCTACTCCTCCAGCACGGCCTGACAGCCTGCTGGTGAAGATGCAGAAAATTAGGGGGAGATGATTTAATTAGAGCAGCAGAATTCTCTTCCAGTAATCATGGTAATCATGAAAAAATGAAACTCATTAGAGATGATAAGATCCTGACAGATAAAAGTCTTATTAATAAGAGATCTAACATTCAATAGACCAAACACTACAGCTGGATGGGGGGTTTGTTTTGTTACCTCTGCCAATGGAGTCTGATGGGCATTATGCTTTCGCCCCATTCCGTCTGTCTCTCTGTCTGTTTGTTTGTTTGTCTGTTAGCAGGATATCTCAAAATATTATCAATTTGCATGAAACTGGAAGGCAAGGAAGAACTGATTAACTTGTCATACTAATTGGCCAAAGGGGGGGCGAGGCAGTGGGTGTGGCTTCTCACCAAAAGGCATACAATGAACGAATGGATTCATGTAACAACTTCAAACTATGTGGCCTATCAGCAGGCATACTATCTATTATTGGCCCAGTCAAACAACATGGAGGCACTGGAGAGCTCATTTCTGGTTTAGACATACATTTTTTCCAAAATTTGGTCCAGTGGAAGAAGGGCACTGCTAATGGCCACTGAACAAATATAGTTCTGACTGGCCAAGAGGTGTTGCAATAATTGGCTAAAATGTTTAAAGTGACTAAAATTTGAACAGGCATGACTCGTGTCCCATTTGAGCTACAGTCATGAAAATGTGTGCATCTCCTAATGTGACACGTGACAACAAGTTGGTAATGCGGCATGGAAGAAATTATTAATTTTTGGTGAAAATCCGACATGTGGAACTGGCATATTTGACAATTGCACAGCGTTGGGGGAGGTATGCGCTCTATTGAGTGCCATCTAGTTAGAAATGTTGGATTGGCGAGAGGTGGCAAACTGAATAGCTCTCGCATTTTCTGCCCAACTGCTTTTTAGTTTGCCTCTCAGAGACAGAAGAAAAAATGTCGGGTCTGCCATTCCAAATTACAGGGCTTTACCGTCCCTATAATTTGACCTTTTTTTTTTTGAGTCTAGAGACAAGGCAGTACAGAGGCAGTACTGATGGATGGGTTTGCCTGAGTGATGAGACAGGCGGCAAGTAACGGTTTAGGGGGCAAACCGGTGATTTACTAACCACTGGTCCAAGCCCAGTAAAAGGATGAATAGAATTTCGAGAGGAACCTACGACAGATGGGCCTGGACTCTGGGGGCATCATTTGTTGATGGGAACAAGTGAGTGGCGAATGCCGTGTAACAAGTTCGCATCTGTGCAACAAGCAGATTGGGGTGGAGGCTGTCTTTCTGGAAAAAATGCCTGCGGTCCCAAATTGTCAATAAAATCCTCATTGTGAGTGCTACAAGCAGGGGAGAGCCAGGTGTGTAGGCTCAGAAGCCTATTAAACCGCCCCGGACGATCGGACCGGAGATGAGTTCCTGGCTTATTTTGGACTCTTTCCGGACATTAAATAGGTGTATGAAGTCAAATTTTAGCAGTCCAGATTATAGGACTTTCTTCACAACATCTGAGAGAGGGAACTCTTTAACAGAAGGTTTTCAAGCCATTTTGGAGTACATTTAAGTATATTATTAAAAAAAATGTTCTGCTATCACTCACCTCAACCCTCTCTCCTCATTTTGAGTCTCTCTCCCACTCTCTCCCAAACATGTATCCACCCTCAGACACACACACACACAGTGCTTAATTTGTGCCAGATCCTGCCGGAACAGGACCTTCATTCCGGTACCTATTTGCATGGACCCGGCACCTGGTGGCATGAAAGTTGTTGTTTTTTTTTGTCTGCCATGTAATACTCCCAATAGTTGACTCTTCTTTCCTTTCCCCTCCCTTCCAAAAACCTAACTGTCTCATTTCCATATGAAGACAGGTGATTACCCTATTAGAAAGTAACAACAAGCCATAGTAATCACTTAACACATGAGTGAGCTGCTCTGCAGAGTGTGTTATGGTAAACTTCAGACAGCGTCATGGCTAAAAGTTGAAGGTAAGCATGATTTCTTTTCAACAAGTCCTCCAACCCATACGACCACATATTCTGTAATCTATTAGGTCTCTGCTGGGACAATCAAAATTAATATTTGCATAGATGACTGCGAAACAGAATTTTTTTGGAGTGCAGACCTGTAAGTCCCACAGTTAAATATGAGGGCAATTGCGCACGTTATGTTGAGTGTCCAGAAATAATTGGTAATAACATGAGAACTGGTTGACGTGAAGGGCTGTAAGCCACATCACTGTGGGCATTTCAAAACCAGCGCGGTCCAGCTGAGTGTCGCATTTAGGCCGACTTCTAGCTGCACCACGACACATTTTATTGCATTATTCGCTGACATTGTTTCCTACATTCAAAATCGATATCCTATGAAAGTATTTGTATTGAATATTGATGCGTAACTACTCGAACCAGAATTTCTCTGGTAAATGCCATTGCAGTTTCCTTTATGTATGATTAGGATGTCTCATAGTAGCCTATGTGGGCATTTTTATGTTGTGCACAGTGCAGTTATATCTTTATTCTACTGCTTGAAGGTCAGGTTTGTAAAAATGAGCATTATGTAGCCTATGCAATAATCAAATATTGTTATAGGTCCCCAGTAGTCGGAGCTCTAAGGTCATACAGTCGGTCATTTAGTAATGTTTAGGCTGTTAGGTCTACAGTAAGCTGTATGGCTGCACTGAGCACCACCGTGCCTCCAATGCGCAATTGTCTTGATATGTTCCGGAACCTTTTCCCTCCTCCTCCTCCTACTGCACACGCACACGCACACGCACACGCACACGCACACGCACACGCACACGCACACGCACACAATAGAGTCTGGAAGAAAGCCAGAGTTTGTATTTGTGGAGGATTAGAGAAACCACTTTAGAAACTAACTATGGCAGAAAACACCATACAGAATGCATGAGTTGGAATTCAACACAAGCTTTCTGACAACTGATGGCAGTTTGTCTCCAGGGAGCTGTTGATAGCTGGAGAGCCAAGGAAAAGCACAAGGACCCAAGTGACTGACAGGACTCACTGGAGCTGAGAGTCAATAATCAATCCAGTATTTTCACAAAACACATTTTCTGTTTAAGTAACTATACTGAACAAAAATATAAACGCAACACTTTTGGTTTTGCTCCCATTTTTCATGAGTTGAAATAAAAGATCTAAGACTTTTTCTATGCACACAAAAGGCTTATTTCTCTCAAATTTTGTTCACAAATTTGTTTAAATCCATGTTAGTGAGCACTTCTCCTTTGCCAAGATAATCCATCCACCTGACAGGTGTGGCATATCAAAATGCTGATTAAACAGCATGATTATTGCACAGATGTGCCTTGGGCTGGTCACACTAAAAGGCCACTCTAAAATGTGCAGTTTTATCACACAACACAATACCACAGATGTCGCAAGTTTTGAGGGAGCGTGCAATTGGCATGCTGACTGCAGGAATGTCCACCAGCGCTGTTGCCCGTGAATTGAATGTTCATTTCACTACCATAAGCCGTCATGTCATTTCTGAGAATTTGGCAGTACATCCAACCGGCCTCACAACCGCAGACCACGTGTAACCACGCCAGCCCAGGACGTCCACATCCGGCTTCTTCACCTGCGAGATCGTCTGAGACCAGCCACCCGGACAGCTGATGCAACAGTTGGTTTGTAAAACCAAAGAATTTCTGCACAAACTGTCAGAAACCGTCTCAGGGAAGCTCATCTGCGTGCTCGTCGTCCTCACCAGGGTCTTGACCTGACTGCAGTTCGTCGTCGTAACCGACTTGAGTGGGCAAATGCTCACCTTCGATGGCGTCTGGCACTTTGGAGAAGTGTTCTCTTCACAGATGAATCCCGGTTTTCACTGTACCGGGCAGATGGCAGACAGCGTGTATGGCGTCGTGTGGGCGAGCGGTTTGCTGATGTCAACGTTGTGAACAGAGTGCCCCATGGTGGCGGTGGGGTTATGGTATGGGCAGGCATAAGCTACGGACAACGAACACAGGTGCATTTTATTGATGGCAATTTGTATGCACAGAGATACCGTGATGAGATCCTGAGGCCCATTGTTGTTCCATTCATCCACCGCCATCACCTCATGTTGCTGCATGATAATGCACGGCCCCATGTTGCAAGGATCTGTACACAATTCCTGGAAGCTGAAAACATCCCAGTTCTTGCATGGCCTTCATACTCACCAGACATGTCACCCACTGAGCATGTTTGGGATGCTCTGGATCGGCGTGTACGACAGCGTGTTCCGATTCCTGCCGATATCCAGCAACTTCGCACAGCCGTTCAAGAGGAGTGGACCAACACTCCACAGGCCACAATCAACAACCTGATCAACTCTATGTGAAGGAGATGTGTTGCACTGCATGAGGAAAATGGTGGTCACACCAGATACTGACTGGTTTTCAAAAAATGCATATCTGTACCCCTAGTCATGTGAGATCCATAGTTCAGTGCCTAACAAATGCATTTTTTCAAGATAAAACTGCACATTTTGGAGTGGCCTTTTATTGTGACCAGCCCAAGGCACACCTGTGCAATAATCATGCTGTTTAATCAGCATCTTGATATGCCACACCTGTCAGGTGGATGGATTATCTTGGCAAAGGAGAAGTGCTCACTAACACGGATTTAAACAAATTTGTGAACAAAATTTGAGAGAAATAAGCCTTTTGTGTGCATGGAAAAAATCTTAGACCTTTTACTTCAACTCATGAAAAATGGGAGCAAAACCAAAAGTCCTGCGTTTATATTTTTGTTCAGTGTAGATAACACATATGCAAGCTTTCAGTGCCATCTCTCCCTCCATCAATGAGGAATTAAAGTGTCGGGAGGTGAGATGAACAAAACACTGCCAGTCCCTGCTCTATGTTCCTAATGCAATGCTAATAGTCTAATGAGAGATATTATCGTGCAATTTACCCAGCAATTACCTCCCTTTCCTGCTAACAGGCGGGCAGGGGACACATGGCAACGGGCGTACCTTGCCTCCTGCTGAGGAACCGGATTCTGAATCTGCAGTAAGCGTGCTTCAAGATGGGACACAGCAGTGCATTGCTCTCTGTTACGACTGTGCTGAACTGGGGTCCTATAGAGCATGTCATTAACACTGCCAGAGTTAGGGCTTTGTTTCCCATGTTAAAATCTATGCACTCATGGTACTGTAAGGTGCTTTAATAAATGGCATATGTTAGGTGATGGTCATGTGTTATACATTGCAGCATTGATTCTGTGAAGACACTTTCTCTATTTTTTTCTACATTAGACAGTGAGAATGGTGTGCCGTTGAGAGGTGTAGCAAGGTGGAGAAAGGCAGGGGGAGAGGAATAAAACAGCAGTCAAGACAGGCTGGATAAGAGTACCAGGCACATGGCATGCTCTCATGCATTTCAACTGCATGATAGGATAAAATATAGAAGCAGATATAGAGAGGGGATACTAGATAAAGTCCGCCTGGATAACATGAGCTATGAAACTAAATGCTTAACCAAAGGCCACTCCGCACTGCCAAGTTAGTGTGCCGGATGCTGTAAAAATGTTCTCTGAAAGAGAGCTGAAGCCCATTAACTGCTAACTACCCAAAAAGGGGCCATTGGATTGGGCTCTCTTCGCAGATGTTGCCATCTATTTTCAACAGGGAACGATGTGCACTTCTGGGCTGTTGTCAAGGTAATGGCATACAGTATAAAGATATATAACATGTTCAATCATTCAAAACAAGCACAGACACAATCAATATTCTAGATTGCATGGGTGCAGATATAAACTGACAGGCTGTCAAATATGTAGACAGATAGGCTAACACTCCCACACAACATTTGCATACACAAATACACAGTTGAGCAGTCCATCTGCCAGCTGCTTATGGAGTGGATCAGAGTTGAAGATTAGAGACCTCCAAATTGCTTTTCAACACTTTAATCTACACTTCGCCAGCTGAAGTTAGTCTTAAATGCACATAAAACTTTTGCCTGCACAAAATGTTACTATCCTGACATTAAGGGGGGACTAAATTAGAAAAGTCATACGGCTGGATGAAAAGATATCCTTTAATATACATATTGAAAACCTTGTGAAGAAGCTTAAGCTTAAACTGGGTATTTACTTTCATTTTAAGAAATGTTTTTCCTTTGAGGCAAGAAAGAAGTTAGTCCGAGCCACATTTTTGTCTAGACTACGGATGATGACATCCTGTATATGCATGCATCCTGCTCATTGTCATGCAGGCCAGATTCTGTTTATCATGCATCTCTGTGCTTCATTCTGAATGCTAAATCGCGCACTCATCGCTGTAGCATTTATGATTTGGTTGGTTGGACTTGACTGTCGCTAAGTAGAAAGTTTCACATGTATATCTTTATCAACAAAACTCTCCTTGGTAAGCTTCCTTCCTCTCTGGAACATGTCATCCTTTGCCTCAAACTGCTACCACACTGGATCCACAAGGCGGATCTAGTGTGCTGCTCTATGTGCCCTATGTCAGTGATTCTCAACCTGTTTCATATCAAGGACCCCTAATTTAGTCCACATTTTGGCCACTGACCCCCATCTGATGAGATTTTGTCCCTCGGACCCAAATCTGAGAATATTTTTATTGTTAGATATGATTTTGTCCAGAATTCCATGACTGTCTGTAGAGAACAGTGAAACTATGATCAAAATAGTCATTCTTCTACATTCTCTAATTGTATTAACTTCTTGTAAATGAAATAATAGTATAATAATAAATAGTGAAGTTTAACAATTCATTGATTTGCTGGGGACCCCCTGAAACCCCCTCAAGGACCCCTGGTGGTCCTCGGATCCCAGGTTGAGAACCACTGCCCTATGTGACTTGTTGCAATGTATATTATACTTGTTTTATGTGTGATATGTTTAATGTGTATTTGCCTTTAACGTATTCATGCTGCTGTCTTGGCCAGGTCTCTCTTGTAAAAGAGACAGGCTCTTATATCTCAAGAAACTTTCTGGTTAAAGAAAGGTTACATAAATAAATAAAGATGACATTCTCTAGAGTCTGTTAGTTAGATTTATGCTGGATATTGCGAATCCTTATCATGCAGACAAAAAGGCCAGCTGGTGCTTTTTGCTTTTTGTGAGTGTGTGTGTGTGTGTGTGTGTGTATGGGGAGGGGGGGGCGTCTTTTATGTGCCCCATTTCAAATATATCCCACCATTCAAAAGACTTATTGGTCATGTTTGCAGTGATTGTGTTTTCTTTTCTTGTGCGTGTGTGTGTGTGTGTGTGTGTGTGTGTGTGTGTGTATGTGTGTGTGTATGTGTGTGTGTGTATTCATGGACCCCAGTAGTTCATTATGATTCTGTGTGGTCTTGATCAGTGAAAGAGAATGGAATGAAGTGGAAGACAGTGATGAGTGTCTCACCCTCTGCCCACCATCACCTCACCCATTACCATCCCGCCTGCGGAGCCCTCATTTCTTTTCAGGTGCGGAAATGAGCAGGGTGGCCGTGTAATAATAGCTCTATAAAACTGTTCACTAATGACTGTGTGTGTGTGTGTGTGTGTGTGTGTGTGTCAATGTGTGTATATGCATGCGTCTGTATGGTTTAGTGCATGTCTTGTTGCTTTACAATTGATAGGCCTTAACAAATTGTATGAGTGCTGTTGTTCTACAACTAAGAGGCAGCAAACAAGTCCTTTAATTAAATCCAAAGGGCCGTTCACTTTGTTATGATTTCAATAAAGTGACTTCACTAGGCAACACATTTCAATGTATTATGAATGCTATGAATGTTATGAATGTGTGTGTGTGTGTGTGTGTGTGTGTGTGTGTGTGTCCTTTACACACATAAAGTCCATTACCACGATTCACAAAAACTTCCAAATCAACTGAATATAATGAATGGGGCAACACTGTTGATCAATTAGTCAATTAAAGGTGAAAATAAATGTACTACAAACCAAACCATAACACCGATATATAGCTATAACACCTTTGTCTGTGCAGATACATAATTGCATTAAAATGATGTTAGTCCTTGTGATGAAAACAACAGCATGAATAATATTCTAGGCGTCAGAAAGTGACCAATCGGCTGATACTGTTATGATTACAGTGGCTTTGAAGATGCAAGACGACAGTGGCAATATAATTACTGTAGGCCTATCTGAAGATTTAACCAATCACGTACCAGAACACGCAGAGCGCGCACGCACACTCTCGCGCACAGTAGTTGCGAACACACACGCGGTTTATATTCTAGGTATTTATTTTAAATACCCATACATTAGAGCATTGTAAAATAAAATGTAAATATGACAATAGACACAGAAAAATGATCACAGAATCGATGACACGGTTCATAGGCCATATGTTGATTGGAGTGTTTTTCTTGCCGATCGGCCTTAAACAAATTTCTACTTTTGGACATTAAAATATTCTAATCAAATCTCTCTAAAAGAGTGATCGCAATTATTATTTTCTTTTTTTTCCACAGTAAAAAAACAAAAACATAACAGTTAGACTCATATTACTAATTTCTCTGCAAACGAAGGTGGCAAGTTTTCTTACTATCATCAGCATCATTATTCTTTCACACAGATGAAGTTAAAGTAGGCTAAATCACTCACGGATGGAGCCAGGGACATTGTGAAAAAAATCCCGTGGATTTGGAGAGAGCACATCTTGTCGGTTCAGTAGCGCACCACCATCCTCCAAGTCCAACGTGGTGCTTTTATCTACGAGACTCTAGGAGGACTCAAAGCCCGTCTATCCCCAGGTGGAAAGAAGGCATTTGTCAAGCCGCCAAAATAAAAACATGGGAATTCCGGTGACACATTTCATAATAAAACCCCTCTTGACAAGCATTTGTTGCAACGTTTTTTTAGTTATAGAAATAGGGTGATGTAGTCCTTTTCACACATTTCCATAGCCATATAAGCTTAAAGGGCTGCCAAACGTTAAATAAAAAAAACTCAACAACAAAATGTACATCAGCCAATGTCTTGAAAAAGACAATTTTAACCAGCTGTGGCACAAAACTGAAGGGACACGTTTATGCTTTTATTTTGAAGGTAATACCAGCTTCTGTTCGTCTCTGGCTGGCTTGACACGTTCGGTGGCTCAAAGGGTGTTTGAGCCCTCAAGGCCGTCTTACAGGCGACGGGCGGTGCTTTAGGTAGCATGATAACTAAAGATGAGCGCTCCTAAATGTGTCCTTAGCTAACACTGAGCTGCTATTTACAAAGCTCATATCTCCTAACCTATCTGTCTTCCACAAAGTTAAACAAGTTTTAACCAACCAAACTGTTTGTATCCCAAAGGAGAGGAAAGCTCCCACTGGACAAATGTATAGAGTGTTAAAGTCCCGCCACTGATACAACATACCTGGATCCTGGAAGAGAGTTGGACAGTGGTGATTTACCATAAAGGAAAAGAAAAAAATAAAATAAAATCTGTATCCCTAACGTATCCCCTTTCTGTGGACACTGTCGAAAGTCACTCTGGGAAATGTAAGAAATCACTAACTGAAGTAGACGGTGCAGGTGGGGCGGTGCCTTAGTGCCCCTAATAGATGACATGAAGAAGGTCCCTCATTATAAATATTTGGGCATGCTTCCCTATGTTCAGCAGGAAGAGAATAGTTGAAGCTGTCTCTCTCAGTTTTGGATTATGGTGATTTAATTTTTGGACACGCATCAGTTACCACCCTTAAACCCTTAGCTGCTGTCTACCACTTGGCACTCAGGTTTATTACTGGTGATACCTATGGCACTCATCATTGTCTTCTTTATATAAGGTTAAGGAGGCATGACCAACACTGCTACTTATTAATTTATAAAGCCATCTTTAATAAATTATCATCTTTCATCTCATCACTGCTGGTTTGGTTAGTGCTCATCATTCCCGCTCTCAAAACCGGCTCATACTTCAGGTTCCTAAATTTAATTCTGAACTGGGAAAGACTTGATCTGCCTGTTCAAAACTTTATAGCTGCATGAGACCATATGTAGATGCAATCAGAGCCTCTCGCACCGCTGCCATCTGGACAGAGAAATCCATCAACTAAATTGTTAACAGTGTGAACGCATGGTGGACACATTTGATGTGCTTGTGTTTCAGGGGAGAAGTCAGGTAGCCATGCAACTGCCTGTTGTCTGTAAGACAGTGTTGGGGGCTTAATCAACCTGTGAGCAGTTAGGTAGGGACTGGTTCAAATGCTGCATTCCTGCAGGTGAGCTGGTGCACAGTCACACAGTCCCTAATTGTTAGCCAATCCCATCATCCATGCAAATTCTAGACTCAAATGGAAGCAGAGATGTGGTCGATGCATACTATGTTAAAAGATAAACCATGTAAGATTTTCACTTTAATCTAGCCTATAATCATAGTGGTGAGATGCATCATTACCCCAAAGTTTCGTCCATGTCCGACCAGTGATATCTGGCATATTTTGTGTGACAGACGAACAAACTGAATCCGAGCCGTAGTTCTCCCTCTGCTTTCATCTTGGATAAAAAAATTCAGCAAAAATGAATTCATGAAGACAGATGTGGGCGGGCGGGCAGGCAGAGAGGCAGGCAGGATAGGAAAAAGAAAATGAAAAATACAGTAAAAAAAAAATAGGAAACTCTGGCCAAATTGAAAGCCCTGTGCTGAAATGCTAAATGTGAAAATGGATTATTGGGTCTTTTCAGGCTGGCACAACACACACCCAAGGACATATTTATTTGTGCGGTGACTTCTTTGTTTATGCCACATTTCTGAATAAGCGAGGCACCACACAGAGATAAACTGTTGGGATATGTTGTCCTGAAGTTCCAGGCTGTCAGATAGCAGAGGAGAAGTGGATAAGTGGATGGCGGAGGCATCATTATTCTCAGATTTTATTCATGTTTACTGTGCTTGACAGGTCTATTACTGGCTGCATAGAGTGTTTGTAGGGAAGATTAATGTACATTTCACTTCTCCAAAATTGTCTGTCAAAAAGAACAAGTAGAAAATCTGTCCCTGCATGAAATCTTTGACAAATACCATATAAACGTTAACAGATGTACTTTAAAATATTTTTTCGTAACAGAATTTAAAAAATAATTCTCACAAAGTGCAATCTCTTGAGAAAATATCAGGCTTTGCATACAAATTGCATTAATTTACACCAATCAAAGAATATAAAAGAGAACTGTTTGTGAAATGCAAACAGATCCCTACAAAAGCAGCAGAGTTAAGCCCTTGCTTCATTAAGAAGTGTGGTCAACTCCATCAAAGTGACCAAGATCGTTTTTTTCTTATTGCTTTGAGAGAAAAGAAGAAAAACAGCAAACAATATTCAAACACATTTGATCACAGAGAGTACAATAAAAGCTTGGGTATCTGAAATGTCTGGCTAAAATGGCTAAGATGATTCCAGAGATGAAAATGAAAACCAAACTAAGCAAAAACCCTTTCAACTGATAGTATGAAATGTATGATATTGTGCATATTGTGATTTAAATGTCTTTCTCGTTTCTCGTAACTCCTTACAGTATATTATATTTTATACCAAGCGTCATGTTCCAAGTGGATAACACATAAGTGTAAAACATATAATTACATAGACAAACTGATATCTGGAAAAAAAAGAGCTAATTGGCACTTTGGAAATACAGTAGATCATCATAAGCTGACAGTCAGCACCATAGTTTAATAAATGGGATGGAGAAAGCTGGCTTGCTAAGCTCTCCTCACATAGTAATTAAGATGACAGTATTTCGTCCAAAACAGAAAATAAGGACACGCTTTGAGTGCCAACAGCTCCCAGTGGAGACAATTTTCAGACAATTTGATGTTCTACTCCTGAGAGTTGCACAAAGTGCGTAAGCTTCGTTGTCTATCCTCAGGCTCCTGCAGTCACTGGGTAATTTTCTGGGTTGATTATTGTTTGCGATCATTTTGCCGCTGCTGTGAACAAACCACACGTCTGCACTTTATATAGTTTTTGTTCGTTTCGTGTCCTACAACACTTAGAACCTCTAAAATCTATTGAAAGCCAATTGTGTAGTGTCAAAAATATATGGGAGTCAAAGAGAAAATAAAAAATATTCTTTTCTGGGTACTCAGAAACTTGCAAATAAATGATCTTCATCTGACAGCAAGTGTTCTGCAGTGATCAGCATTCTCCAACATAACAGCATATTCAGGGAAATGAGAGGTCAAAGCAAGCAGAGACCATCAGAAACAACAGAAAGAAAAAACAAAGTTTCACAATTTCTTAAAATGTCCAAATTTGTGAAATAAACAAAAAAACTAGCTGACGTAAAGGTACATTACTTGGTGTTTGTTTAAACAGAAACTGTAAAGCTTGTATAAACCATTTTTTCTGTTTCTCTGTCTAAAATCTCTATTATCTCCTTGACAACAATTCACTTAGGCAACAGTAAAAACATTAAAACACCTCAAAACATAATACCTTAGTGTTAAATAATACAGAAAGGATCCTTCTCAAATAAGACTTCAACAAATCAACAGAAGTAAACATAAAATAGCTGGGTGGAAAGGGGATTTGGAAACAAAAGAAGCAAATGAAATAACTGAAATTTAAAAAGCAATAATTCATTAAAAATGGACATTGAACTCTTATCTCTCGAGTCTCCCTTTAGCCCTCTAACGTCAGCCTTAAGTCACTGCGGCCGCACTTGCAGTCCAGCTTCACGGAAAGTCGCTTCCATCGTAGATTATAGGCTTCTCAATTGTCAAGTGGTAGAGCACTTTCTTGGAGATGAACCTGTTTGAGGAGAGGTTGCTGATGAAAGGATTGCAATCTAGCAGTTGAAATGAAATGCTGAGGCACAGCAGAAAACCTGGCCCCAACACACACACATACACACACAAACACACACACACACACAGGCAGCAAATGATGGCAGAGACAGAGCTGATTAGAGAGAGATTTTCTGTCATTCACAAGCATTTTCCACTAAGAAGAAGAATCTCTCAGTGGCAGGACAAGGACACTGGATATTGGGAGTTCCCTACCGTGAGAAGGAGTTGTCGAAGATGAGTGTGTACAGGCCGGGGTTTCTGACTTTCAGCTGCCCCTGGATTGTCTCTTTATGGGAGTTACAGCGGGTCAGAGGAATCAGGACCTGAGGACACAACAGGAATAAGAGTCTGAGGTGCAGCTCGATTTCTAGGCGAGGAATTCTGCACAATGCCAGAATACATTGTTCAAGAGGCAATCAAACAAACGTCCAGGTTCTTGCAATTTGGAAATTGTAATTGTTAGTACAGTGATTTTGATTTATTTCTTATTAATTGTGCTCGTCTACAATCAGAAGAAAAAGTAAAGCTTAACGTATGCCACTCCAGGCCTTGTTTTGTTTTAAAGATTATTTTTATGGTATTTCTGTTTCTTTACATATAATATCAATAATATATGCAAGTCAGCAAGTACAGTAATAATCATCATCATGATAAAAAGTAATATAAATGTAGACATTTTATTGCCAACACACTTTTAATTAAAAGCAAATCTCAAAGCACTACAACGAAAACAAATAAAGGGCAAAAGCGGCAAAAGGTCATAACTCATTTAAAACCCATGACATTTTAAGTTAACCTGCTGAGCAACCAAGACAACCTGCAGTGTTTTATTCTGCTATGTTAGAAAGGTCAACAAATAGCCCTGTGCTCCACAGGGGGGCGTCCATGAATACCTGTGCAGTGCCTGCCTGGGGTAATCAATTGTGCCTGGTAATAATTTATCATCTGTGAGTTTTGGTGTGGCTGGAATGTCCGATCACGTGCCACTGCAGGCCGGGCACAAATTCTCAAACTTCCTTGTTCATTCATCCATTGTTGTTGTTCCACGACACCCAAACAGCAATCACGCCGCAAACACAACTGTATGATTCGTTCAGCAGTTCAGTGTATGGGTTAGTAGCTCAGTTGCTGAATCGACATCTTTCAATCGGACTAAACAAACCGTTGAGTTGCTGTATCGGACTGAACAAATCATTCAGGCGGGTAGAGAGTCCCGCCTTTGGTCAAAAGAAACAGCCCAGATCTGAGTGATTCGTTCAGTCAGTCGGTTCAGCGACTCAGCTCCCAGTGTTTGGGTTAGTAGCTCAGCTGCTTTATCGGACTAAATGAACCGTTCAGCTGCGGAGGTAGTGCCATCTTTTGGTTAAAAGATGCGTTAAAAATGTGTGATTTGTTCGTTCAGACGGGTTAGCGGTTCAGTTAATGAATCAATGCTGAGTATCGGTCAGTGAGCATTTAACCTGTTTCCGGTTTTTACATCAGACAATTGAATGAATTGAGCAGACTCTATTTGGCCAACGTGTTGAGTTTGTACAGCTGTAAATTCGTCCAAATTCATTCACAGTCCACCAAATTCATCATTACTTAAGACTGTGCTTGACCAAGCCTAATGTTACTCGAAAAAGCAAAGAAGGGTAAGTTAGGTTAATTTTACTTCTAATTAGACTATCAGTTATTTGCTTATAAGGTTGTGTAATTTTCAATTTGTTTTAGACTGTAGGGTAGTTCTAGTAGTAGTAGTTTGTCAGAAAAATGAGCAATACTTTAATTTCACTATTACTTCACTCCCTAGCACAATGAGATTATGTATAAGGATGACTATTTTGATTACAGGTTTCACTATCCACCCTGTTGGTATCACCTCACCTACAGCACATAGAGTTATATAATTCTCCACCAAGTCAGATGGGGTTCCATAGGATAAAATGTAAAATCTTATTAAATGGGGTCTGCGGTCTAATGTGTGGAGGAGGGGGTTGTCCTTCGGGGAGACCATGATATGAAAAGGTTTGGGAATGACTGGTTTAGGCCATAAGGAAAGGGAAGACTGAAAGGGAAGACTGTTTATCTCAACCAGTAAGCAAGAAGACTGCAAGTAGGTGGGAAGTGCACAACACATGCATCTTACCTCTAGCTGCTGCACTGCTGCTCTAAATGCTTCACAACACATTGTTCTACATATAGCACACATATATAGTATGTATACATACACAAACACACTGAGCGGGTCTACCTTTGACTGTTCCACTGGGATGTCAGGGGTTTCCCGGTAAACCACACTAAAGGAGATGCTCTTGGGCTCGGAGGAGAACATCCAGCCGATGGTAGGCCCACAGTCGCCCACAGCGATAGATATCAGGCTGTAGCAGCTAGATTTGATAAAAATTTCCCTCGAACCGTCACCAAACTGAGAAATATCATCAATGCTGAGAGGGACAGCCACCCTGTAACGAGAGAAAATTAATTTAAGATGCGGTAAAATGGCATTAGTAGGACCAAGACTGAGGTGACTAATCAATCACGCACGAACGTAGCACATCACGTTAAAGACTCACGTGACTTCTCCTGATTTGAGGAGGTTAATCTCTGAGTCCTGAACGGTGGGAACATGCTCTTCGGGGTCATCAGGGGTCGCATCTCCTGTGCCTCTGCAAATTGAGTCACAAGACAGAACAATTTCTTGTTTTCAATGTACCATAAAACTCTCTAAAGACACAGAACAGAGTGCTTGCTTGCAAATGAAATTATCTCTATGCTCACTGCACTAAACAACAACGGAGTATCTTACTGTATCTGACAGTGATGCATTTGTCCTTTTTTTTATTTGGGGAAACTGTACAGGGCATACAGTTTTCTTTCTTTCCCCTTTTTCTTTACAAACTGAAAATAATATTTATAATGTAAATAAAAATTATAATAAAGTAATTAAATAAGGAATAAAGTTAACCAAATGTGTATACGATTAGAGTCCAGTATAGTACGCTTTTATGGCCCCTAGTGAAATTATATACACATATAAATCTATTTTTTAACATTATTACATTTGTCTTTCAGTGTTGTAGTACCGTATACTCAGGGTCCATGACTATAAACTTAAATCGACTGTGGATATTACAGATTGCTGAAGATTGCACAAAACTCATGTGAATTCGGCAACTCTACAAGTCTTATTATCATTCTACTCCTGGAAGCAGGCCTTCTTCCAGGTCGTCCTAAATCACATGACAAACCGTGACACTGAGTTATGGGTTTTGATTTATCACATACAGTATGTGAAACAACAAGAGTGTGTGGTGATATATTAATTTGTATTTGCTACTGAAGGGAGTC
Source organism: Centroberyx gerrardi (assembly GCF_048128805.1). Lineage (NCBI taxonomy): Eukaryota > Metazoa > Chordata > Actinopteri > Beryciformes > Berycidae > Centroberyx > Centroberyx gerrardi. The sequence goes on from NC_136005.1 coordinate 9,320,809, forward strand.
TTAAATCAGACCTTGGTACAAGGTAATTCACTATTATCTCATCTGCCTCTCGGTCATCGCTGAGGTCCGTCCCTCATTTAATCAAGACTGAAAGGAGGAGTCAAAACAGCAGCAGTGGCTCACAAATGAAACAAAGCAAGGTGTGTGAAGGTCATAAGGAACTTCAGGGTAAATTAGTGATTGTGTGTGTGTGTGCATGTCAATTTGTGGTGTATGTACTGTATTTCTGCTGAATAAATGCCAGGATGACAGGTGTGTTTTAGGAAAACTTTCTTTCACAAATCAAGTAGTTCTGCACATGAACATGTTGTGAATGTCTCTATATGCAACATTATGGTAACGAGTACAGACGTCTACAATGCCCACAGTAACAAAACAACAAATAGTCTTTGACACTCACATATCCAGCGCTCCTGGAGGCCGCCTGTCTTGTTCCCCCTCCAGGGAGCCTCCTGTGGTCTGGGACATGGTATCGCTGTCATAGATGCCGTTCACTTCCTCCTCTGTGATGATGTCAAAAACTCCATCGTCAGATCTGCTGCTGGGGTCTGAAACTGAGACGAACAGGAATGTATGAAAAGGACTTAAATACCATGAATTGTATCATTTATCACATATGTGAAAAAACAAGAGTGTGTGGTGATATCTCAATTTGTATTTGCTACTGAAGGGAATCTTAAATCACTATTTTGAAGTTCATTGTCGAGACCGGGCAACTAGAAAAATAGACCTACCAATATGCAGGTTTCCTTTCTTTAAAATCAAAGCAACTTCTGTAGACAACCACTGACATTGAATGGTGGCATGCAGAGACAGAAATGTCAACCTCTTCCCCTTCTGTTCACTGAATGAACTTCAGAGATTACAGAGAATAGCAAAGGTTTCTGTCCTTGTTCCGTAATATGACAAAGCAAGTCTTTTCAGTTCTGCTGAGCTAGTTCCCAGTCAACATCAAAGATGGCAATACATGTGACAAAGAGCCAGAGAGCAAATGTGAGAAACTGTTTTCAGTCAAATGTTCATTACAGTTCACTGGAACTAGCTGTGCTGGTTTTCCAAGTGTGCAGCTGTCAATTTAGTGTGTGGTGTGAGTATGGGAGCCTGTGAATGTGAATGTAAAAATGTGAATGTGTGGCTGTGACACTGAGAACATGTGTGAATGTGTCTTTCATCCCAGCATGTCTCTCACCTGTTACCCTGGGAGTGGGTTTATAAGGGGCAGGTTCAGGAGGGGACACAGGCCCAACTCCGGGTGGAGGAGGCTGGGTGTCTGAGGGACTCAGCTCCGCCTCTGTGAACCTCTCCACCACGGCGCTGTGCTGGGTGTAACACTCCCTACAACAGCGCTCCTTCTTCCCACTGTGCTTGGTCATCACAAAGTTGTTACTGCAGTAGTAGCAGAAGATGCGGCCACAAAGCCTGAAACAAGAACAAAAATGTGTGCTTTCATCCATATTAAACCTAAAATTTATAATAAACTTGCATGTCAAGAAAGCACACAAGCTTGACTGGGTGTGCTGTATTATTATTCTTTGGTTAAACTGGCATGATTGTGCAGGTGCAGATGTGAAAAGTGCCAACCAAGTGCCCACCTGCAGTGGTGTCTGCGCAGCCACCAGGTAAACTGGCCCTGGCAACCGAGGCAGTTAGTGGCCTCCTTATCCACCAACCACCAGCGCTCCTCCGCCCGCAGCTTCTGCTCAAACTCCAGCGCGTCCGACTTCTGCCACAAAGCATCCTTGTCTCTGTCATAGTACACAAAAACAGACACACACTAGGACATGGTTTTGGGCATGGGTGTCATTCGGCACTGTCTTGACAGGTCTTGACATGAGACTGAAGTTAGACGTTTGGAAATGTATTTTCACTTGGGGGAAAAGTGCAAATTAGAAAAACAAAATACATTTGGAGTTTTTAGATTTTCCCTATAGGATGCCAAAACTTTTAATGCCCAATATCTTGAGGCTACTCTGAAGGCAGATGGAACCTCAAGACCCCAAGACATGCTGTCATTTGTGAATGTGGATTACATGTTTTCTACTTCAGCATCTTTGAGGAATGAGCATAAATTTATCATGTAATTTTCTTAGACTGCACTGTAAATCTCATATATTGTGTATGCTCTACGCCATGCTGTTTAGAAGTGGCTTCATTTCCCCAAATGTTGCAACTAAGGCATGAGGCATGAGAGGCAGCGGTGGTTGCTGAAGCCAGTGAAGAATGATAAATAAAGCCCTGTATTTCTCTTTAATAGCATCCCTCTACCACACTTGTCCTCTCATGTTGGCCTCTCAGCATTACTTTTCCTGCTCTCTCCTCCATCAAAGTCTTTCTTTTCTATCATGTTCTCAGAATATTATGTCAGCTTTCAAAGAAGCTATTTTTTTTTCCTCAGCCTTACTTTTTCGCCCACCGCTCTGTCAAGTATGACTGTGAGCAGTGGGAACATATTAGAGGACTGCAAAGTGCTATCTCTGGGAGAGCCAATTCAGAATACACACTCCCTACTGGGCCCATCAAAGAGCAGGCACTACCACATGCTAGTGCGCACCCAAACAGAGGAAATAAACTTCATGACCCTTTAGTTCTTCTTCATAAAAACATATATCCCCGTTGCCTCTTACATATTTCCCCCGTGCTAAGGCTGTGATGAGAGACAGGTCGAGGTCATACTTTATGAGTTCGATGAGCCGCTCTTCGAGGTTGGTCTTGGTTCTGCTAAGGTCATCGATCTCTGCGGACATCTTGAGGTGATGGCTCTGTTTGTCAGCCTCTGCTTTGTCAAGCTTCTGCTTCAGTTCCTCATGGACCTTTTGCACAGCTGAGAGCGCATCCTCACCACTGGAGAAAGCAGGTGCAAGGAAAATGAAAATCAAACAGCGGCTAACAGTCTGCTTTTTTAATAATAGGATGAAATGCACAGGTGGCAGTGGGCATGACCGCACCTGCTGACCGAGCCTCTCAGTTGCTGAATCTCCTCCTCACTCTGGCGAATGGTAGTTTCTGACTTTGTGATGTGAACGTCTTTCTCACCAATCAGCTGCGAGTACTGCTCATTCACAACCTTTATCAAACATGATCAGAACATATACAAAAACATATCCATAACTGCATTTTTGATATTTTAGATCGTCATTTCAATCATTTAGCCATCAATTGTTCTCAATTTGTATGTTGCAGCCTGTGTTAGATTCATTAATTTAAGTACTTAAGTGAATGGACTTCTACAGTGTACCAGTGGTTTTGTAATTGAGCTGCCTATTCATTTGTCCACCTTTAGCAATAACAGGGAAGTGTTCTAGCAATAAAGCTCTCAACATCTGTAAAAAAAAAAAAAAAATGATTAAAATGATTCTGACCTTTCTGTAATCATCTACTGCTAATGAATAATATGAATAATAATGAATGATAATCGGCATGCTCTCATAACCTCCCACTTGGTGTGTCGCTTCCTTTTCCACATCCTCAAGGCAAGTATTTTGCTTCTGCAAATGTACTAATGAAAGACTCAGGCTTTTGAGACTGTAACAAGGTATGTATAGGATCTTGCACTATTGACTCAGTGTCTATCTATAGTCTTTCCTTAATCATATAGTATTTTCTTTAGACTTGAAAAAATGAAGAATACATCAAATAGAGAATTTCTTATTTTTTCCAAAAGCGGTATATTTTCTTTACTACTATTTCTCTGCAAAGGCGTTCATTCTCTAGAGATTTGTGAAGAAGTTCCACCACCACTATGTAAACATGAATTATGTGAAGCTGGAAGGACACAGACCTCTAGCTCAGACACTTTGGCCTCCAGACTAGACACATTCTCCAGTTCTCTCTGCAGCTGGGCTTTCACCTTAACCAGCTGTTCATTCACACTCTGAAAGGCGAGAGAAACATACAAGAGAAAAAAAACCCAAGTTAACTGAATTGGACATAATGACACAATAAAATAAAATACTGAAGAAAAATGATTATCTTGAGCACAATGCAAGGCATGATTAACAGACTGGCTAAACTCACCTTGATCTGGATCTGATGGTTCATGCTCTCTGAGCTTATCTGGAACTTGATACTCTCCATCTCCTCTCGGCTGGAGTCCTTCAGGTTCATCACTTGGCTGTTAGATTTCTCCAGCTTCTCCTGGAGCTCCAGTAAAGTCTCTGGAAGGTTCTCTATCTGTGTCAGCTCCTCTCTCAGGCTGGCATTCTCCAGCCGCAGTGCTGCCATGCAGGCTTCTAGTCGATCCACCTCTTTGGTGGTGTGCTCCTCCAGCTCTTCAATCCTGGCAGCATCCCCAGTCCAACGCTCTCTGGCCTCCTCATTTTCTGCAGTTAGCTTGCAGATGGTCATCCCCAGCTCTGCCATCTCTGTGTTGGCCCGGTGCAGACCTTCACGTGTTTCGCTGTTTTCCAGGGCCAACTTCTCATTTTCGGCCTTTAGGGTGGCCAGCTCCTCTCGGGTGGCAGCCTCGGAGGTAGCCAACTCAGCATGGGCAGCTGCTTCTCTGTCACGCTCTTCAATCAGTGCCTCTTCTTTCTTCTTGCTGTCCATGAGCTCCGCGATGTGCATCTGATTGAGTGCCTCTGTTTGGGTTTTAAGCTGCTCAGTCAAAGTCCTGAGCTCGTCTCTCTGGGCCTCTGTCACCTCCAGCTGTGCTTGGGATTTTAACTTTTCCTCCCCAGACCTCTGTAGCTGCACCCTGAGGTCCAGGACCTCTGCCTGGAGCCTGGACACTTCTTTCATGTTCACCTCCAGCTGGCCCTCAACCATAGTCAGTTTGGCAGTCACTTCCCCGTTCTCCTTGGCTTGGAGGGTGCTTCTCTCCAACTGAGATTTCTCCACTGCCTGCTTCTCAGAGGTAACCTTTTCAATCACTTCTGTCTGTCTAGCGCAGGTTGCTTCTGCCTGGACTTTGGCCACGTGAAGATCCTTCTCACTGGCCTCCAGAACTTTCACCCTGGACTGGAGCTCAACAAAGCTTTTCTCCTTACTCTCTAGATGGGCCTCTTTGGCTCGGAGCTGCTCTTGAAGGATGGCTTCATTCTTGCGTGAGGCTCCCAAGCTCTTCTCCAACTCTCCAATCTGCCCATGAATAGACTTCAGCTCTGCCTGCATGCAGCTAAGAGCTGCTTTCACAGTGGCCTGCTCTTCTCTCAGACTCTGGTTCTCCTGCTCCAGTCGCTTTGATGTTGCCTCTGAGAGCTTTGTGGCCATGGTGGCTCGCTGCAGACTCTCATCCAGGGTGCGATTCTCCTCACGCAACCTCTTCTCTTTGTCATCCACCGTCATCTTGGCGTCATCCAGCTGGCCTCTGAGTTGTTTCTCAGAAGCCCTCAGAGCTGCCAGTTCAGCCTCAAGCACTGTTCTGTTGTCTGCCATCTCTTTCTTCAACTCCTCGTTCCTCTTCACTGTGGTCAGCAGTTTCCCATTTAGCTCCATTAGATTGGTGCATTGTGTCTTGTAGTCTTCTATCTTCTTGGCCTGCTCCTTGATGCTAGCCTCCAGCTCAGAGAGGCTAGTGGTCAGTCTGTCCCTCTCTGTGGTCAGGCTTTGGTTCTTGGTTTCTAGCTGCTGTAGTGTCTGGCAGGTGGAAGTTAGCTCTGTTTCTTTACTCCTGAGCAGATCTTTCAGGGTAGTGACCTCCTCCTCTAAAGACTCCTTTAAGCCACTGATATTCCTCTGAATCTCGTCTTTATCTTCTTGTGCTCTTCTCTTGACCTCTTCCACCTGTTTCTCCTTTTCCTCTAGGAATCTTTGGAGGTCCTGAAGCTGCCTTTGCAGGTTGCTGGCCTCCTTCTCTCTCAGTGTCAGGGCCCCCTGCAGCTTGTCAAGGGCATTGCATTGTTCCTCCACTCTTGCCTCCAATTTGCCTTTCTCCTCAGAAGTAGAAGTTACTAATGCTCCAAGTTTTGTCTCCCCCTCTTTTGCCGCTGCCTCCTTGACTCTCAGATCCTCCTCTAGCCTTTCTGCCTGCCTCTTCTTGTCCTCTAACTCAGCAACAGCCTCCATCTTCCCTTTCTCTGCCTCTTTCAATCTGTCCAGCAGCTCGTGTATCTTCTGTGCTGAATCAAAGTAACTGGCCGCCTGCTGGCCCTTCTCATTCAGCACGCCATCCAACTTGGCCAGGAGCTCTACGTTCTTCCCCTCAGCAGCTGCCAGTTTACCCTGGAGCAGGCATTGCTCAGCGTCCCTGGCTCTCTCCCCAGCCCTGAGTGCTTCCAGCTCTCTGGAAAGGACCTCCTCTCTCCCCTCCAGAGCCTTTAGTGCTCCCTGCAAGCCCTGTTGCTGTTCCTGGGCAGCCAGTGACACATCCAGCTGCCTCTGGAGCTCCACCACCACCCCCCTGAGCTCAGCAGCCTCCTCCCCCAGCTGCCGCACCCTATCTAAGAGCTCTCGTTGCTTCAGCTCTGACTGGTCCAGCTCCAGGCGAAGGTCTTCCACTGCACTGGCATCTTCGCTGCAGGCAGGGAGAGACTCGTTCAGATCGCTCAGCAGACCCTGGCCATAGTCAGGGCTAGAGGGGAACTCAGGTGCTTGCTAGAGGGTTGGAAGAGAAGGAGTAGGGTGGAACCAGAGGAGGAGGAAAGGAATAGATAGTACAAAAGTATTGTGTTGAACATAATCATTTTAAAAGCAATACTGTATATTAGTTACACAATGCTTTTAAAAAAAGTCATAACAAAAATGACCTATGAGGTTATGAGAGGAATGTGACAGTTACCTGTGAGTAGCTGCTGGCCAGACTGTTTATACTGGAGCTGCGACTGGGTGCTTTCCACATGTGGCCAGGTGAGTTTGCCATACCCAGAGTCCTCCTGTTGATCAGAAAATTTGATATTGGTGATATTGTTAAATGTTAAACATCCTAACTAGGCCCAAACCCTGGTGTAAAGAACAATGATTCTGTCGTTGTTTTATTCCACAGAAGTGCTGCATTTGGACACACTAATTTCAGTGTTCATTAATCATTGCTTAATTAGACATTTGACAGATACTGTATGTGTTTTTTACATGATTTCTACATGTTTGCACGATTTGTCTCTAATTCATTACCTTGCAAAGGTGGGCCAGGACGCGTCAAGGTCATGACCTCTGGATGCCACGTCAAACTGGACCTCATTGAGCTCATACAGGTGACTGATGATGTCAACGCTAAGGTGGGGCTTCAAGAAGGGGCTTCGTGCATAGTACCAGTCACTGCGGGCGAGGAGAGAGAGGAGTGAGAAGACACAAAAGCAGGACATAGCAGCAACAACTACAAGCAAAAATATTCACTGAAAAAGCTTTTGTGTCACATTTTGATCCGGTCACATACACAAATATGGAAAACTCATAAAGAAGCAGGGATAAAGTATGAAAAACAACTTCCACGGACTTGAAAATTGCCCGAGCTAGATAATCCATCACAGTAAACAAAGCCTAATTTGTTTTTTATTTTATTGGTATTTCACTGTGCCCGAGTTGAGTGTTTTCATATTGGTTTATACCACCTGACACCCAAAGAAGAAATGGAAATCTCTACCAGGAAATAACATCTAAAAACAAGTCATCTTACAAACTTTATTATCACATCCATCCCTATTTTTATTTGGGGTGTGTCTGTTAGCCTGGACAGCCGTTAATTAATCAAGCTAAATTTGACACCAGGAGGTTACAAAATATGAGTAAATGATAAAAAAAATCTATTTACATATGACATGCATTGCAAAATGATTGGAAATGTAAATAGCCCTAGCCAGTAGTAAAGTAGTAGTCTGATCTACGGAACAGAGGGAAATTGTTGAAGTGGAAGAGAAAGATGACATTTATTAGGAACCATGAATGCCACCACACCTAACCGGCCCATTTCTTGTAACAGCAACTCGATTGCGACTGATTTGCACTCAACTTTAGTTTTAACATGTAACAATCCCTCTGTCATGCAAAAACAAATGCTGTTCTGTTTTCAAAGTCATTTTACTTGCACTTAAACAAAGTGAAAGCCCTATGGATCTCCAACAAAACCTGTTTTACCTGGTGACCCTCTGGTTCATTAGGCACTGCTGCAGTGTGTCGGCCAGTCGCTGATGCACAAGGGAGTAGCGAATAAACGCTCGTCCCTTCCCCAGAGAAGTCTTCAGCTATAGAAGCAAAGTAATAGTAAGTTAACCAGTAACCAGTGTTTCCTTAACATTCACACAGCCATGGAGGCCCTCCACTGCTGGAAAAATACCTGTTTTTGAACATTTTTATAACAACAAACTGATTCATATTGAACAGAAGGTACTGAGAGACAACGGTTCATCGACAAGGTCAGTTACATAAACATCAATTTGGGGATGATGTATTTCTATGCTAATAAATCCACCACTGCACTGCAGAAGCAATGCCGCCTTCTTAGGTTACGAGGGACAGGTGAGTCACTTAGACAGCAGAATTCATCCATACTAATCGTGTTTGTCGTGACGGCAGCAGTGTCTGCAGTATTAGCGATCAGTTACGTATAATCATGACACAGGAACAGGGGTCACTGATGAGCAATATGAACCTAGGCATTTGACAGTTTGATCATTGCACTCTTTTATAACCTGTCACTGTAGAGCCAAACCCCTTTTGATCCATTATGGGGGGAACAAAAACCTGCTCATCACTAATAGTTTAAGATGGCTATCTGTATCATGAATGCACAGTGTGTAAATAGTACTATAAGTAGTAGTGTCATTATAAACAAAGCAGACTCTGATAGTGATAATCTACCTACCTCAGAGATGGATTTGACAAAGCGGATCCCATCATTGGCTCCTTTGATCTTTGCCAGACAGTCACTGAAGTAATCCCAATAATCTTTCCTGGTACCAAGAAATGTGGCCTTCTCCTTCTGGTCAAACTGAAAGACAGATACAATTTGTATGGGAAACTGTTGAACATGGCACATTTTTGGGGCATGCAAAGTACTGATTGGAGCAGTTCTATCCCACACTTAAAAAAGATAAAAACCTGAAATTCATCATTTAACATCTCTAGTGTAATCATTTTGTCAACCAACAATTTAAGTTACCTATCATCCTTTAAAAAGTGCTACATCTTGTTTTAATTTATGCCATAAATCATTTTGTAAGAGTGGGTGACATGTTTCAAACGGTGGATATCTTATTTCGGAACCAAACTCTTCATTTATTCACATCTTCACGATTCACTGAGCCTGGTGTTACAATATGGACAAAGTCCCACCTGGAGCAGATACTCCAATTTATAGGAGAATTTGTGCAGGTTGGTACTGTCATCTGTGATTGGCTCGCCACTTTCCCTGTACTCCTTTGCAAGCTCTGAAACAGCCTCTGAAATTCAGGGAGAGATGTGTACAAAGATCAGTGATAATAATAAGACATCGTTCTCTGAACAAACAGGTAAAGCCTAAATTTACCTTGGAAAATGCATAGGCATACATAACTCATACATACAGTATATGTAATGTATTTAGCCAAAACAGATGGAACAGCAATCCTACTTATATAGACAGTAGGGATGATATCAGGGGGACAAGAAGCAGGACAAAAAGAGTGAAAAAGCAGGAAAATCATTATCTCCCATTAGAGATTAATGTAAATCGCATGGCTAAAAATCCTGAAACAAAATTTAAACTATATCCCTGCTGGATTTTCACCACTTAGCACAGTTTTGGCAATTGAGTAACTGAGTAAAGAATCACAGAGATAGCTCACCCTCCACCAAGTTGAAAAGTGTGCCTGTTACCATGACACACACACACACACACACACACACGCACACACACACAGAACCCCCTAGACTGACCGCCTTGTTGCCTGTATCTCCTGCCATTTTCCATTTTTTCCACTGCCACCTTCTTCACGCATGGCCACTCCGTACATTAACCACTTGCCTCGTATCCATCGTAAAAACTGGAAGGACACCCGTGATGGGTGCACCCTCAGCACCCGCTCTCTGTCTCGCTGCATGCTGAAAGAGGCTCTCTGTTTCCACCACACCCTTACTGTGCCCGGGACTACATGGACACGAGGTCAGATCCACGTTTTCCCGAATGCAGGTTACCAGGACAGGTCAGATGTTTTTTTGGGGGGAAAAATAGCGCTCTCGGACTTGACATTAAGGCTACAGTCATGTCATCATGGCACACCTTTCTGACTCTTCTTTCTCTTCTCTTCATTCACGCTATGTCAGCCAACAATTGTCCGCTGGCACACCCATTCACACGTGCGCACACACATAAAGCTGGCGTACCATGCAGATCTCTGATAATCCTCTGGAGTTGGTTCTCCCCGACCACAGCCCCAGCAGCCATGGCCCCACCGCTCTCTCCCTGGCAACAGGGGGTCACGGGGTCACACCCAGTCTGCTGAATCAGAGAATCAGAAACGGTCAGGAACAAAAGATCGGCACGAACGGTCAAACGCACTCTCTCACAGGCACACATATACGCACTCGTACACATAAATGCACTACACACACACTAATGAGAGTTTTTCCTGGGCTCTCATGATGCGTACTGTGCCCAATTTTGTTAATGGACAATATAGTACTTGGAGCTATTTACGCTTTGTGGGACTAGTGCACAGACAGCCAGCACACAGCAGCTGTTCCCTCACCTCACGACTAAAAAGACACTCAGACGCAGTTATAATGGCCTGTTATTTTCAAGTAACATATGCAATTAGATTAGGTAAGCTAATAAATTGTGTCTCTGTATGCCCGCTGGTCGTTTGAGTACATGTAATTGTAAACTTTTCTTTCTTATAACACTGGGGGCGTCCTGGTGAATCAGTGGTCTAAGGTGTCTGCTATGTAACCAGGCTCGAATCCGGCCTAAGGTCTGTGTTGCATGTCTCTCTTCGCTTTCACCTATCAAATAAAGGCAAAAATGCCCAAAAAATAATCTTTTAAAAAAACAACAACACTCCTTTGTCTGTCTAACATTCAACCACACACATTAATAATAAATCAAAAACATAATAAAGTTATGAAATGACAACATAGCATTTCTTTTTAATAATGTATTACTGACCAACTGGTTGTTGGTGGGGTCACTATATATAAATATATACATATATATATATATATATATATATATATATATATATATATATATATTTATATATACTATATATACATCAACCCATAACAAAATAGCACATTCAAATCTCTAATCTCCTAACTTTTTATTCATTGAACATCAAGTACAATACAGTAGGAGTAACATTAACCTATTCTCTCATTTTAACTAGAGGCACTCAATTATTCCAGAATTGGGACTGTGGCCTGGGATGTAAATTCCATCGTTTTTTATTCACCAGAATGGGCTTAAATTAACTATTTTATTAGATCACATTGAACTTTCATGATCCCCATGGGGAAATTCACAAAATGATCCAATCACTGTAGATGCAACGAAGGAAGCAGGAGTCCTGTTTCTTACTAGAGACCCTGAGGGTCCCACATAGGAAAAGTATCAGTATTGTGAAGCGAATAAGTATTGTGTATTGGAAAATTGGATTGCAAAATTAGGGACGTTAACAGCTGAGGTCACTGGACTCTAATGTTGGATATCGAGTGGACCATGTTAAAGTCCCACTACTATCAAGCACTACCTTACAAGAAATACACATACAATACAAAACCACAGTTTTCTGGTAGCAAGTTCCAACTTTAAGTACTACTAATTTTAAAACATTAAGGACAGTTTTACATCGACTGTTAGAGTTCTAACTTCCTTAAAATCTACAGACTAAAGACAATAACAGTTAGCTAACAACCTAAGCTAGCTAACAACAAGCGTTTAGAGACGATTTGTTTTGTGTTATTCTCAGTAACATTAACGCAAAGATAATTTGACAGGCGATTTGTTAATAACATTGACATCAGCATGACTCAGTACATTAGATAAGGGTCTTTCTAGCTACTCATCTTTATAAATACTTACTGGTCAGAGAATAAAGAAAAAACAATAACTTTGACATACTTTTACAGATATGGGACAGGTCCATAACAACCCAGATAGTTAGTGAGTGCGTACAAACTTGTTAGCTGTAAAGAATATTTTCGTGATTGACGTTATGCCATCCACTCGCAAAGCGATATCTAGCAGTCCGACCAATGGTAATGCGGTTGGCGGGCGGGACAAAGAAATCGACATAGTTTGGTTGTTATGGCAGAGTAAACAGTCATGTCATGTGACCAATGACATACCTAAATGCCAACAGCTGTTTGTCCCAAGGAGGTTTTGTCTCCGTCCCACTACGTCTTTGCTAGTCGTGGTGTTTCATGACACATTGAGACCAGTAGGCTACATAAACACACTCATTTCAGGATTATGGTTTAAACTATGCTTTCGAAAGTAGACTACCATTCTTCAAAATATGTTTAATGTAACAAGAGTCAAAGCCCCTCCCCCTTCTCCTTCTGGGTTCCATTCCAGAAAGCAGGTTCAACAAGATTCTAATCCTGAACTCTGAGTTGATTAACCCCGAGATAGGAAACTCAGAGTTTTCGGTTCCAGAACAGCTGATCTGAGTTAGTTCAATCAACTCTGAGTACGTGAAGACAGTAAAAAGCCATCATCAATGGAGCTCCGATGTGAATGGTAACGGGTAAATAAAAGGCAGATCCTCCTTTTTAAACCAGTGGATGTAGAGATATTAATGCATGTGTATGTGGACGGTGCACATTTATCTTTAAAAAAAGAGCCTGAGTCAGAGTGGGGAAAAGTGTCAATAAGTTAACACAATAAAGTTTTATTCAGTGTCGTCCATTAATTCATTTTTTACCAGACTTACATTTCCTTAATGGATGATAAATTGGTGGAATCTGACTGTATTAGGCTATAGCCTACATTACATTTTAAATGTATTTGTTCAGCTTTAATCTGACGGGGACAAAACACAGGGGTCAGCAACTGAAGATGAAAAATATAGTTAAAGATTTAAAAATATATATAGATCAAAGACATAGAGTCATGATTGTAAGCTCACAATCTGATCCAGTAATAATGTGTTTGGTGATTTGCACTTGAAAAGGTGTCCAGGTTAAAATACAGTAGATTTTAAATTTTTAGACATCTATTTGTATCTTGGCTCAACAGCATTCAGTGACTTTATTTCAGCTACTTCAACAAATGTAGTAAATTCAAACATTGCCACTGAAATGCTGTTAAAACACGTTAAGACTATGCACCCTATTTAAAAAAACTCACTTTCAAACTACATTCTGCAGCTGCACCACGATCCTGCTCTCAGAAATATTAACATATAATCTCCAATATTATAGGAATCATGTTCCATCTGTGCGACCAATCACATCATGAGTGATAGAGATAATTATTCATTGATCCTATGTGTCTAAAGCTTCATATCGATTTTGTAAATTTAAACTGAGATTACACATTATGTGAAATAAACATTTCAGTGCAGGAACTGCTCTAACAAACTGACAGCTGTCTTGTGTGCACAGTCACAGTGTTATAAAAAAAAAAAAAAAAAAAAGAACTTCCACTTGCAAAAAGGACATGCAGAGGTTTTATTCTGAGCTGAGAGTGAATTCACGCTGTGTAGGCTAATATTTGAATGTGAAAATAACATAGCTTTAAAAAAAGTAAGGGTTAGTATCATGGGTATTTAAGGGATTTATTCATGGATTGATTCATGGAGCCACTAGGAATTGAGGGATTGTTTTTTTTATGCCTTTTGTGCATGGTTTACAGGATTATTAATGAGTTATTAATGGAAAGTTCTTGTCTCCCTGACTTTTTCATTATATTAGAAAGTAAGGAGTAAAACAGTAAGGGATAATTTAAGGGGTTTTTAATGGGGTCTCCTCCATTAATCACTCCCTTAACTAATTGTAAAGAGATTTTGCATGAATTAAGGGGTGAATTAATGTAAATTGTTGTAAATGTAAAGTTGTTTCAAAGCATTAGTTGGTTCGTAGAAGGCCTTTCTGTTTGGGAAAAAAAGTCATGTTACATAAAGAGGAACAGAAACATCACCTGTAGATCATTAAAGCTACAACCCTTGTTTTCTTGTTTCCATTTGAGCAGACAGAAGGCATTGCATCCAACCCCACATCTGCAAATCAATCTGCAAATCAACAGGTAGGTTCATTTATTGTTTTTCAATTTCAATTAAAATGAGATCCAGTGACAGTCCAACATGGCTGAGACAGCATAGGTAACATATTCTTTTTATTTTTTGCTCAAATTCTCAATGTCTCCATCACTAAATAGACCTACTGTATACATAGCATACCCTTAAGTGCAGTTAAACCTATCTGTACACAGACAGTATAGGCCTATATATATTTATATTTTAAAGTGACCCTTTTTCATTGTCATTGCTTTGTTATTACTCTCCTTGTCTCAGCTAATTGCATAAATGAATGAAATAATGACCAAGTGAATTAACGCCTTGCACCCTGAGTTTCCCCTTAAATTTCCCCTTTAAGGAGCTTCAAAGTTATAAGAAATACGTTTTCCATACTGTACGACAATGTTATATATACATATTCCGTATCTGCTCCTCCCAACGCTTCATTGAAGCTATAGCTGCTTATATTGAATGAAATAATCAAACCCAAGATGGCATTTTATTATGGCTGCACCCCGGGGGCGTCACCAAGGTTTGAATACATTTGGGGCTGAGCCCAAGTAATGTGGGGCTGAACTGGGGAGGGACATTGCATGTATTTTACCTTACATATCAAATTGGGCAGCATTTGGGGCACTCCACAAGTCAAGTCACACATCACTATACAGTTGTTAACTTGAATTTAAAATTGATAAAATTAAAGATCTTATAACATACCTCTGTATTATAATGGAATGGAATTGTTTTACATAATTATTATAATTTGATGGAAGTTTTCCATGACACTGAGCAGTAACAGCTGCAAACATAAAATAAACAGAAAAAAGGCTGTAGTGAAGCCATGGGTGCGGTATCCTTCCTATAATATTGTTAGAATGGACAAAATTACCTTTAAAAAACACAATTCCCCATTTGAAGGTGATTGTACCCGAGTTTCACTATTTTCTGCCACTTCCCTCAAAACTGGCTCAACTTCCTCCTGTTAGAGGAAACATGACATGACAAAAGGTCAACCCTCAAAATATTATCCATTAATATTTATTATACATGTGCTGGATGAATTGATTCTGATTGGCTGGACGGGTGTTGATTCATTTCAGATAACCACATGGCTTTGACATAGTAGTCCTTATCACTGGTCTAAATTAAAGGAATAGTTCTCATTCTCATGCCAGTACAAACTCGGGTGAGTGTTTTTTCTTCATACAACTTATCTTATTCTCCAGGCTCACTGCTGGAGGAGCTTCTTACCGTAGTTTATTAACAAAACCTCACGAGATGGAGGTCGCACACTGTCGCACACACAAACCTTGCGCGGCCACGGTGGCCTCACGAGGTTTGGTAATGCGGAAGTAAATGTACTGCCGATTGACTCGGATTTTCATTAAATAATGGATCAAATTTTGTTTTTTTTCGACTCATAGAGCGATCGTCAGGCGTCAGAAGACTTTGATTATACTACACGAGCTTTATGGAGTAATTTTATGGACATTTATTGCCCTTTTTGAAACGTCCGGCTCCCCATTCACTCCCCATTCACTGGAAGAAGCTCCTCCAGCAGCAAGCATGGAGAACTCCAGGTAAGTTGTATGAAGAAAAAACACTCACCCGAGTTTGTACTGGCATGAGAATGAGTAGATAATGACCGAATTTAAATTTTTGGGTGAACTATTCTTTTAATGCACCATGTTGAGACTTGCTTACGAACTGAATGTTATTGTGTACAAGGGTACCAGTTAGGTATGGGCATCACTTTTATGGCATCAACAACATATTTAGCAAAACCAGGAATACACGTAGGCCATTTTAGCTTTATTAACTTTGTACATCATCTAGTCTAGTCTAGTCACCTGAACTCTGCTGGTCTGTCTCCTCTAATCTGAGACTGATCCTTCTGCCTCCATTTGGCTCTGTTAAATACAACAGTGCAAGTATTCAGAAGTTACTGATGGCTGTGTAGGAGACTTTAAATTACTACTATATTCAGATTAACTCAAAGATAATATATGATACACCACTGCAACATGTATCTAACATTACAGTAACAATACTGTAACAATAGGCTAGATAGCTAGCCTAAGTATTCCTTCACTCTCTGGTAGCAAACTTTACACTATAGTCATTTTCAGTTACAAAGATGGCTCATGTGAAAATGACAATGACATGTCTGAGTACAAATTAAATTCACTTGAACACATTGCTTTATCATTCACATTGGGTTGAAAACAAGACAACAAACTTTGGTGTTAAAGCGAACCGAACCAGTTGTTTAAGTGACCAATGCTGCCCGATGCTGGTTATGCCACTGGCTGCACCATTACATCAAATAGAAAAATCCAGATGTCTTGTGCATCATTTTATACACATTTCCCTGTAATTTGGCATGGCATATTTGGTATCTTTGGAAACGTTGGGATCTTGACTAGAATTTAAAATAAAGTCCTGTGGGCTTGAATCAAAGCTTGGCTGCGAAACATGTGTCTGTAATGATGATCCCACATGAGGGAGCTGTTTAACAGATGAGAAAGAAAAAAATAATGTAATACATGAATCACTTGCATATTTTCTTTCTAGGCTCCAGTTAACAATGGATGCCTTTATGAATGGCACCGAGTATGACGGTGGCTACGACTACGAATACGACGATGAAGTCTGTGACAAGGGTGGGGTCGTCAAATTTGGATCCATTGCCATTCCCGTCTTCTTCTCTGTCGTGATCACCCTGAGCCTCACGGGAAACATTCTCGTCCTTGTGATCCTGGCCTTGTACGAAAACCTCAAGTCTCTCACCAACATTTTCATCCTCAACCTGGCTATCTCTGACCTCGTGTTCACCGCCGGCCTCCCCTTCTGGGCAATTTACCACATCTGGGGCTGGATCCTCGCCGAGATTCTCTGCAACATCGTGACCTTCATCTTCTTCACCGGGTTTTACAGCAGCGTCCTGTTCCTGACCATCATGACCATCCACAGGTACCTGGCTGTGGTCCATCCCCTCTCTGACCGCGGCACACAGAGGGTCTGCTACGGGGTCGCTGTGTCTCTGATGTTGTGGGCGGTCAGTGTTGGAGCGGCCATGCCCGCTCTGCTCTTCAGCTCCGTCACCAGCATCCACCACAAGGACGCAGAGTCCTGGAGCTGTGAATACAAGGACTCCCTGTGGAAATATGTGAGCACCTACCAACAGAATATCTTCTTCTTGGTTGCTTTTGCAGTGATGGGCTTCTGTTATGTTCGGATACTGGGGAAAATTGCAAGAACAAGATCCCACATGAGGAACAGGACGGTGAAGCTGATCTTCTGTATTGTGGCTGTGTTTTTCATTGGCTGGGTACCGTACAATGTGACCATCTTCCTGAGGATGTTGGCCGACCACTTGCTGCCCCCGTTCGACATTTGTGAAGTAAGCACTCGGATTGACTACGCGTTCTACGTGTGCCGACTCATTGCTTTCTCCCATTGCTGTCTCAACCCCGTCTTTTATGCATTTGTGGGTGTCAAGTTTAGGAGTCATTTGAAGTCAATACTGCATCGGATGTTCAGCCGTCAAAGTCCAGTGGAGGAACACCAGGTCAGAATGTACAACATTCACTCAAATGGATCGATGTATTAGTTGCTCTTCAGGTTTCACCACTGACTAAATGTTTTCTTGCTTTAATTACTGCATTACAGATTTATAATTTACTAATTCCAATGTGCATTTGGGAAAACCCTATTCATCTCAGCAAAGTTATAAGAGTTGGTTTACACTTGGCACTCAATATTCTGTGTTGACTTTTGCTATTTTCTGACAAAACCTTTGTCATAATGCTTAGAATTGAATTGAATTTACCTGTCAAACACAGTCTTGGTCCATATTTAAAGAGTAACTGAACCCCAAACTCAAATCTGTGGTGAAGCCTGACATCTACAACAGGTGGTGACATCACCTGGCACCAAAGACCAGCCAATAGCAGATGGCCATTTCATTACCCTACTTTTCACCAGTAGATGTCAGGCTTCACCACAGATTTGGGTGGGGTTTAGTTACTCTTTAAGGCAGAAATTTAAATTTGTACAGACACTTTGTATGCTTATTTTTGTGTGTAGTGGCAGTGGAAGTTGTATAGCAACTTTGGGTTGGTTTGGTTTATTAAAGGAATAGTTCACCCAAAAATGAAAATTCTGTCATCATCTACTCACCCTCATGCCAAATGAAACACAGGTGAAATTTGTTAGTCCATATAACACACAGGGAGGTTGCCAGCACAACTTCGTAGCAGTCTTCTCCAAAACAACTGAAGTCAATGGGGACCAGTTCTTAAGAGTTCCAAAACAAAAACAGCCAAACAATCACACTGAATAGAAAGACCTATACACTATTATTTGTTGCAAATCAATCAGCTGTAGTTAAGATTTGCATTAAATTATGGTGTAAATATACTGTAGGTCTTTTTGGAACTCTTAAGAACTGGTCCCCACTGACTTCAGTTGTTTTGGAGAAGGCTGCTATGGAGTTGTGCTGGCAACCTCCCTGTGTGTTATATGGACAAACTTCACCTGTGTTTCAACTGGCATGAGGGTGAGTAGATGATGACAGAATTTTCATTTTTGGAACTATTCCTTTAATCCCATGATAATCAGTGTTCATAGCACCCAATGATTTATTATATTGCCGAATCAAAATTTACCTACAAACACTGTTGCTTCTTTACTGGTTTTGATTTCACAGTGATTTATGAGATTGACTGAAGACTGTTTTCACTTATTAATTTAATCATGATTTATTTTCTGAGCATTTCATACAAGGCCTGACTGTATGTGACAGCTTTGTTTTCCATGTATTTTGGGTCTGTAAAGGGCTTGTAATGGTTGCCAACGTCGGAGTAAAATATATGTGAATATACCCAAAATTTCTTTCTGGATTGTATCTTAAAAGTCTTATTTTTCAGCATTTCAGTTATTTGTTTATACAGATAGATTAATCTCTAAAACAGTTACAGGTTCAAAATACATTTAGAACGCATGCTTAGCACTGACAACTATTTGTCTCACTTTCTGTAAGCCTTTGCATTAAGAGACCAGTCAAACTGAAAGTGAAAACATTTCTTCAGTCATATTAAATAGAAATAAACAAAGTCAGTAGTGGCATTAAAATCCATCTCTGGACTGGGTTATTCCCTTCTTCAAAGGACATTTAATCACATTGTGCAATACTTTGAAATTTTTATGTGATAAATTTCCACTATTAATTACTGTGTCCTTACACTCATCCTCATGTTTTACTGTAAAATAAACACTGTACTGATGATATGGTCAGGGAGTTTTACTTCTTTTTCATTATGCCAGCGGACAGTCATTATGATAGAATCAAAGCCGGGTCCAAGGGAAATGGTATACAATACTACTAAGATCTTGAAAATACTTTAACATTAATAGAGACTGTCATTATTTCCATGGTGCAGTGGTCCTATTGTATGTTCTTGAAGCCCTTATTTAAACCCTTATTTACGCAGGAAATTGATTAAGAACTCATTCATATTTTATATTATCATCCTGGGAGAGTAGGAATGGTTACACACAGAAAAATTCCAGTGTTAATAAGTATTGCTTTTTAAGTGAGAATTATTTTGAGATGTGTTGATTGGAGTGTTTGTCCTCTCATAGAGCTGATATGGCTCTGGGGCAGAAAGTGATGGGTGTGGACTTATATAAACAATGGCATGTTGATTGTTACACTGTCAGAGTTAAAGGAACACTGAGCATTTTGCTGTGACGACTTGCCCAGCACTACTGCATTCATTTGCCTTTGGTTTCTCAGCAGCAACACTGGAGCAGTTGGGGGTTCGGTGCCTGGCTCAAGGGCACTGCCACAGTCTGCTGAGTGAGGGAGGAGTGTTACGCATTCACGTTGCCCACGCAGATTTTCCCAGTGGGTCATAAGCCCATTGTCTAACTTCTAGGCTGAACAGACACATCTCTGTCAATAGTACACCACAAAGTCCAACAGAGGGCAGTGGCACATCATATTTTGTGCACTCTTGGATATGGAGGTAGCTGACGCACTTTTCAGAAAATCAGAGCTGACTTTCTTTTGAGAAAACATGAAGAAATAGCCTATTTTGCTGAGCTCTCCTATAGGACAGACTGAAGCAGTTACAGAGGAACATGTATGCCACTGGGAGACCAAGTCTTTGAGGTATTGGTCTAGTGAGAGGCCAAGAGAAACTGTAATTTTGTTTATTATGTTAGTCATACCTGTGGGTGGGCACAAGTACATAACACATAATTCTAACTTCCTCATGCAGTCAGCTGAGTTGTTGCACTGCTCTTCGGCAGCGATTACATGACTGTCCTGGAAGAGGGATCCCCCGTCTGTGAGGCCCTTCCCTTCCGTGGGAGTTTTTCCTTGTTCTCGCTGATGGTCTAAGGTTGTGAGGTGTCGTTTCCATTTATTGTTTTCATAATCTGGCTGTTGCGAAGCTCTTTGAGACTGTAACTGGGCTATACAGATAAACTTGACTTGACTCCAAGGTAAGAGGAAAGTAATCTAGTCAACATATTTTTGATTAATATTTATCGAAGAGATCTTCCAACAGTATTAAAACCAAGCAGATTTGTATAATATAAAAAGTCAGAAAAAGATTTAGAGAACTAACTTTTTTTTTTTCTAATTTAACAACTTTCTTGAAACCACTCTTAATTTTTAAGAGAAAGAAAGTCATGTTTCATGTTTTCAGTAATGCATCTGCTCTTTGTAAGCATGTCATACTGCTGCGTATTCTAAGGAAAACAATATACACAGGCCTTGTGGATACTTGCGGGGAACAGCTAACCTACTGATGCTACCAATCTCTCTTTATCCTTGCAACAGTCTTACAGTCAAGATTATCCATCCTCAAAGTCTGTCAACGGGTGTAGAAAGCTAGGAAAGATATGTTTGTATTGGGTTTCTGACACTTCAGTATTGCACATTTCTTTCCAGATGTGGACCCCCCACATGTTCTGCGGCATTTTGATCGGCCTCCACATCATCACAAAGGTGATGGGTTTCAGCAATGGCATATTCTCACAGTCTTGTGGATCAATGTCGCCTCAACATAAGTTTTCAGGAAATAACCTATATCCTCAGGACAGCGTATCACCATTTTATGTCAACTACACATGTGGCAACGAGGGAGAGCCGTTTACAGGTACAGAGACTATTTTTTCCCCATTTCCAGAGGTTTGTTTATCATTATAGATCGTTTGTTGCAACTTGACATTACTAAGTGCATTGCGGTTGTGTCTCTCTCTCTCTCTCTCTCTTTCTCTCTCTCTCTCTCTCTTTCTCTCTCTCTCTCTCTCTCTCTCTCTCTCTCTCTTTCTCCATCTCTGCCCTGGTGAAACTGCAAACCATTTTCCAGTCCATCTCTCAAGCACCCAATTCAGACCTTTTAGGGGGTTTATGTTACAGGCTCGGGAGTCAGACACAGGCCATGCTGTTGGAACATTTATTTTGCTTAAGGAGTATTCTCAAATGACTCGGCTCCTGGCGTGCAATGATTTAGAAGTAAGTTACCATCCCCCTGTTATAGTATTAGTAATCGTAGTGTTCAATTTTCTGACTTCATCCTCATCCTCTCCACATCCATTTTACTTCATGAATTTAAGTGAACTCTGCCACAACGTGACATCTTGTTATTAAGCTTTCCTTCTGGATGTGGACCCAGCTTTGCTCCTCTCTCTCTCCTCAGGGCTCGGCTGTTAGTCAGAAGAACAACCAAAAAAAGACTTTCATCCAAGTTAACTGGACAGCACCTGTACCAAGACCAGACATCGTTTTCAGGTCACTGTTAAAGTATTCATGCACTGTACAGAACTTTAATGACGTATCTTGCTCTTGCATGACTGTTTGTTTGTACATGCTTCATGAAGATGAATCGATACACAAGACCCTCCACAATTCAAGAATAAATCTCAACCTGGTCTGGCTTTTATCTAATAGCACAGTGTGCCGGTAATAGGTTTTGCATTACACTCTGTGCATGTTGGATCTGTTTCAGAGCCACATTTGTTGAGGATTTTAAGATATTCTGGGAAGAAGTGGATATCAATATATCTACACAAGCTTCTACAACAACAACAACAACTACTACTCAGCCAACTACACCAGGTGGGATCACTTCATCTCCTACCACTATTACATCCAATCCAACAGCATCCAACAACACAACAACAACAACAACAACTACTAGTCAGCCAAGTACACCAGGCGGGATCACTTCATCTCCTACCACTATTACATCCAATCCAACAGCATCCAACAACACAACAACAACAACAACAACTACTACTCAGCCAAGTACACCAGGCGGGATCACTTCATCTCCTACCACTATTACATCCAATCCAACAGCATCCAACAACACAACACCGACAACACCAACCTCGGACACAACCACCGGAAAACCTCCCCCATACAGATATCGACTTCTCATCCAGGTTTTTGACATTTTGCAGAAAGCCATGCATAAATATATAAACTCCAACTGTTTCCTGTGCATAATTGCTCTCTCTCTCTCCCTCTCTCTCTCTCTTTCTTTCTCCCTCTCTCAAATTATCTTCACTTCTCTCCCTGGCTACAGCTAGCTGTGACGTGCATAACTTTCACCAAAATTTTCTACACGGCGATTTTGGTAAGCGAATCTACACTCAGTATACGTGCCATTAGTTTATTACTTTATTACTTTATCTCATATCTAAACAAATTCTGTAAGAGAAATTCTCTCTCTCTCTCTCTCTCTCTCTCTCTCTCTCTCTCTCTCTCTCTCTCTCTCTCTCTCTCTCTCTCCAGTCATATAAAGAGTTCACGGTCCGTAGCTCTCCTCACCCTCGTCACAGCTGGGTAAGTCATGAAGTCACCTGTCCAGTGTGATATGGAATAGTCACTTAGTTAATTAATGAAGAGCAAGATGTTGCATTCCTTAATGAGTCAATATGGACCTTGATTTGTTCTGTATTTCTCTATAATTACATATAAAAATATGTAAAAGAAGGTACAATTAGGTAATTAGATTAAATGCAATCTAATGTCTTGTATTAAACAGAGAAATATAATAATAAAAATACAATTACAAATTACAAAGTAAATAATCAAAATTAAAATCTACTAACAATGGTCCTAAAGGTGAAATATAACTACATAGTGTTACAATATTCTGGAAGTTCTAATTAACATTCATTGTTTTTTTGTCTAATGTTACAGCAGGGTGTTACATATTGTGCGGCTAAATGTGTAAATTCTGGTACCTCTCCTAAACATAATCAGTGTGTCACGTGTTTTTCTCTGATATGACAGGTCTGTTGCTTTGACCTGCTGTAGGAAGGCCTTTCTGACAGCTTGGTGCAGGGGGCAGGAGAGGAGAAAATAGACCTCAGTTTCTATTTCCCCTGATGTAAAGTGTTTATAGACTCTCAGTTCTCTGGGCTTCCATTCCTTCTTATGACCACCTTTTTCAAGTTTACAGTCGCTGAGTCTGTACATTGTCAGTGTGCATCTTTGTTTGGGGTTTTTTACACTTACAAGATACTGTGCTAGAGAACATTCTCTATTCGATAAATGACAGCATTCTAATTTGGTGATGGATTTTGTTTAATTTTGCCAATTGTCAGTGTAAATGGTTTTGTTTTCTTTGTCATCTTTTTTCAGATGTGTTTTGGAGAGATGATGGAGGTCTTGGTTTTTGAGGTGGCAAGTTTCTTTGATGTTTCTCAGAGGCTCTGTCTCTGGGCAGAGGCTGTTACTTATAAAGGCTCGATGATGATATGATTCAGGAGCAGCTTGTGCCAAGTGAACCTGGAATTGAATTGCTGTTTTTATCATGTGGAGAGAGAGAGGGAAGTTTCCCGACTCTGCTCTACATGCATGGTTTGGGCTGTTTCTGTGGACCTTGACGATTTCCTTAAAGAATTGAAGCTGAAATCTTTCACTGGGAGTTGTGTCCCCTGGTGTATTCCTCTGGTTAATTAGAGGGCCCCACACTTCACTTCCATGCATAAGAATGAGTTGAATTACATTGCTGAATAGTTTTAGCCAAATTTTAATTGGAGGATTGAATTTATTTAGAGAACTAATGCTATAGTAGGCCCTGCACACCTTATCTGTCAGGGAATTTATTGCTTGGTCAAACCAGATGCACTGATGATTATACCCAAATAATTATATTCCACTGTATGTTGTGGCGTGGTCCCTCTCACAGTGAAACTGTATTTGGATTCCTGTGATCTGGCCTATTTTTTTAAATACCACAATCTTAGTTTTGTCGAGGTTGATGTCCAACACCCAGTTTTGACAGTAGGTCTCCAGCAGTGAGGGATTCTGCTGTAAGCCATGTTCTGTTGGGGATAATATAACCAGGCCATCTGCATACATGAGGAATTTAATTTCTTTGCCTTGTAGATCTAATCCAGGGCTTGGCGACTGTTCGAGAATTGTGGCCAATTTATTGATATAAATGTTGAACTCTGTTCTTTTGTTACCTATTTTTACACAGCAATGGTTGTCATAATATTTGGATTTGATTAGGTCATATATTTTACCACCAATACCGCTGTATGAGTTGGAAAAATAATCCATTATGCCAAATTGTATCTAAAGCCTTTTTTAGATCTAGATCATCATTTAGATCATCTTAATATGAACCGTGATTTGTTCTGTATTTCTCTATTAAAGGGATTAAAATGAGAATAACATGATTATGAATAATAATGAATGTTTCATTATAAAACGTGACCACAGGGTAAATTTGATAGAAAACACTATAGAGCCGGTCACCAGCAGCAGCTCTCTCTCTCTCTCTCTCTCTCTCTCTCTCTCTCTCTCTCTCTCTCTCTCTCTCTCTCTCTCTCTCTCTCTCTCTCTCTCTGTAGTTTTCTCTCATATCTAACATGTCTAGATCTCGTTTGCTGCACCTCACATACTAAGTACTTGGGTTTATTAAAATGAATGAATATACTTCATTCAGCTCAAACGAAATTGAGCTTTATTGGCACAAAATTGAATAGAAATTAGTTTTGCAAAAGCGTTTTGTGATATCACATCAAACATAAATAAATTCAATGTTTAAACATTTACAATGTTCCAGTACTAATAAGAGCAGTAGTTACAGAAATTCATTGGATACTTAGATTAGATTAGATACAATTAGATTCAATTAGATTAGATTAGATTCAATTAGATTCAATTTGATTCAATTAGATTCAATTTGATTAAATTAGATTAGATTAGATTCAATTAAATTCAGTTAGATTAGATTAGATACTTAATAAAACACTCAATGCCCTGTGTTCAGTAAATACAAGCCATGAATTCATAGTTAAAGATCATAATATGTTATGAATAGTGTAGTAGTTACATATTGTTTCTGAGATGAATTCAGCAGCAAGCAGAAATGTTTGCTTTTCCTGGGAATTTTGAGGAATTTGGAACTGCACTTTCAAATTTTGTGTGGTATATTTCTCTATTTTATTGTTATTTTATTTTTTTTGTTCATATTTGGTACATTCGCTTTGAAAATATACTTTATATTTTTGCAGGTGTTCAAGACATTGTGCAGGCTGCTTACTCTGATAGCTGAGACTGTCGCCTTGATCCTGTTATTTATTTGCTATTCAGTGAGTGCTAATCACTAGTGTACCAAATTTCTCTATAAGATTTTTTGGACAAATCTCTGAATGGTGCAAAGGGGTCATTTTTAACGTCCCCTCCCCCCTCTGTGTGTGTGTGTGTTTAGGTCCCTCTCATTGTTCTTGTGTGTGTGTTGATGTTCCTTAGTCTCCTAGAGCTGTTTCTCGTCCTTCTACCGATTGGAATCAGTCATGAACTGTAAGTCTCTAACAATATCTCTGCTTCAGTCTGAATATTTGATTCCACCCTTACATCAGTAACCCATGTGCACAGATGTTTTAACTTTTTCTTATGTGTTCAAGAAAGGACATCTGTGATAGCACTGTCAAAGTGGCCTCTGTCATCCATGAGATATTTACAAGTAAGGAAATTCACCTAATTCTAATAGCTAACTTTATCGCTCAGAGTGGAGATTATTTGTCTTCAAACTGAGATTGCACAATCATTTCATGTTCTGCGATGACTGAATCTAGTCCTCACATCAGGTCAAGACACTTCACAGCTACCACCATGTCTTCAGCGCAGAGGTGGTGACTCGAGTCACATGACTTAGACTCGAGTCAGAGTCACAATTTGAATTACTTGAGACTTGATACATGAAGAGAAGACTTGAGACTTGACTTGACTTCGGTTCTGGTGACTTGGGACTTGACTTTGACTTGTACTTTGATGACTTGAGAAGGTTTCTAAAGTCTTGACAAAAGATCTTGTGTTTGTGTAAATGACTTGGATTGAAAGTGATGAGATTTGTTCCAGCAGATGACTGAATTTAAATTCTGTTTTCTGAATTTGTATGGAATGATTGAATGTATTGAAGTTGAAACTGATTATAGAAATCAAACTCATGATACTCTTACCAAGTTCGTATCCTATTAAAACCATATTGCATTAAAAAGTCCTAGATATTTCGTTTTCCTTAAGATATTAAATTGATACTGGACTCTTGATTTGTTCTGACTTG